>NW_025765405.1:0-52500 GCF_003918875.1 Haliotis rubra
GACATATTAATTATTTTACACCAATATTTTAAACAACGACAATAAGATGATATGTACAATGGGAACCTCCCACATTCACCATAAACCATAACATTTGGTGTTGACAAACCAACATTTAGAAACTTTTTACAGGCAAGCAAATGATATAATACTCTATGGTATAATACTCGTTAACACCCCATATTTCAGATCCATACAGTAAAATCGGTTGTATCTGAGAGTCAAATAATTTGAAGTAAATAGTCGGTGGAACAAGACCGAGCATAGGAACAACAGAGTGAAGTTGTAAAAGAGCTTTCTTTGCTCTCCTCGCCAGGTTAAGTACGGACTTATTCAGATTCAGCGTATGGGTAAACAATATGCCAAGGTATTTATAATCATTCACAACATTCATACGTTTATCTTTAAAAAAAACATTTCTCTCTAGCCGACAAAGGACCACCTCTACGGAATATAACGATGTTTGTTTTATCTAGATTCACACTCAACTGCCATTTATCTGTATACGCTGAGAGTATATCTATTTGGTTTTGAAGACCAATTACAGAGCTGGACATAAGAATGACATCATCAGCAAATAATAACATAAAAAGTTCGATTACATCGGGAGAAAGTTGGATGCCATGTTTACCAGACTTCATGATATCTAAATATAATTCGTTAATGAAAAAGGAGAAAAGTAAAGGACTTAAAATACATCCTTGACGCAGACCGACAGGACAATCGAAAAAGTCACTTACACCATAGCCACAGCGGACACATGACTTTACATTGGAATACATCGATCTTATGATACCATACATTTTACCTCTCAAACCTATATTTCTTAAGCATTTCCACATTCTACCTCTATCTACAGAATCAAACGCCTTTTTTAAATCTACAAAAGCTACATACAACTTTCGCTTGCTAAAGGATAAATATCTCTCAATAATAGCATACAAGGTAAATATATGATCAAATGTTGAGTAGTCCTTTCTAAATCCAGCTTGAGGTTCCGGTATTAAATCTCTCATATTCGACCATTGTGTTAACCTACTGTTGATAATAGATGTAAAAGTTTTACCTAGAATACTAGTCAGAGAAATACCCCTATAATTGTCAGGATTTTGTGCATTTCCGTTTTTATATAACGGGATAATAATAGATTGCGCCCATACTGAAGGAAAACGACCTGTATCAAATACTCGATTGAACATTTTAACCAGGAAGGGCATAATGTCAGGAAATGAGTATTTCAGCATTTCTGAAATAACACCATCAACTTGTAAACAGTTAGCTAACAGGCTGTGATCTATCGGAATTCAACCGAAATCACTCACTCTCAGCTTTGTTGTTGAACGCACACTCCGCCATGATTGTAACTTTGGTTCGTCCAAATCGCGTTTCACGTTGAACCCAGTGTAGTGACATTATAATTGTGTATTAAACATAATGAATGCATGATTGTAGCACCAAATATTAACCAGTATCGATTTTCCGCCGAGACCGATTACATTGTGGGTTAAAGTAGTCAAAATGGCTGTGGGTTACAGAAAATCAGTGTGAGTGAGTGAGTGAGTTTAGTTTTATGAAACGAGGAATAGGAATTTAGTGTAACCATAGTTGTTTGTAGTGTCTCTTTTCACTTTCACACGAGAAAATTCGCATCGGCTGAAAAGTAGGTCATTGTCGGAATAGGTTAAAGAGACTCATGTTTCGGTTTGTTCAGTCACTCATGCACTTCTCTAATCCAGGGTCACACGTGGTCGGTGACAGCTTCGATGACGGAGGGCAATATGACCGGGACGAAGACGGTCAGTTTCGACGCTTCCACCGGCTTGGCCACTTTCAGTGACCTCGAAATTGACGAAATCGGGCGCTACTACATCGAATTCCATGTGACGTCAACGCCAGCGGATTACGACTTCATCTACGAGGGCTACATTGACATCAGCAACGCTGCCTTGGAAGGAATGCCCAAGGAGAAGACGACTATGTGTCAGGTCAAGTTCGACACCAGGTATGACCCCGTGCAGTCAGCTAAGGATGTGGCGAGGCTCGGCAGAAAAT
This sequence comes from Haliotis rubra, assembly GCF_003918875.1. Classification (NCBI taxonomy): domain Eukaryota; kingdom Metazoa; phylum Mollusca; class Gastropoda; order Lepetellida; family Haliotidae; genus Haliotis; species Haliotis rubra. The sequence continues at coordinate 2,053 of NW_025765405.1, forward strand.
GGGGCATCCCAAAGAAAAACAAAGGAATGAAAGTTAAAGACTCCACGGCAGCATCAGGTGAGTACGTCCGTGTCTGGAGCTGTAATTTTCGAAAGAGATGGTGCTGACATTCAACGATAAAAGAATGCATATTTTCAAAATATGAATAATAATCCAAGAAATTAAACTACTTGAGCAAGGTTGGTTTTATTGCATGGCACCGGAGTCACGGGTGAGCTTTTGTTCTAAGGCGCCTCCAGGGCATGTGCGGAGTTGCGTCCCTTAGATCTGCTAAGATCAACTTGCGTTTGTAAATACCTAGAAGCGAAGTCTCTTCTAATACATGTTTTACAGTGCTAACCCACTGGATACCCATAGGCAGACACCCAAAGATATCCCTTTCAGAAACCTCGACTGAGCCCAAGAAGACTAATTTTAAAGCTCTTTGGGTATTACACAGCCAGTTGTCTAAGGATTGGCCAAAGTAAACGTTTTATTCACTTAAACACAGAGTTTTAAAAACGAATTAATAAAACCTAACCCATTCTCTCACTGTTACAGGGGCGGTGGGTAGCCTAGTGGTTAAAGCGGTCGCTCGTCACGCCTAAGGTCCGGGTTCGATTCCCGACATGGGTACAATGTGTGAAGCCCATTTCTGGTGTCCCCCACCGTGATATTGCTAGAATATTGTTATAAGCGGCGTAAAACTAAACTCACTCATTCACTATCGCTGTTACAGGCAGCGTCCTCGCCACACTGGTGTTGGAGGGCAGCAACGCTGGCGTCAGTCAGGCAATGGACGAAATGTGCAAGGACGTGGAGAATGGTGTGAAGTACAGTTTCGGCGGACAGAGTGTTAGCCTGATGCCCTACATGATGGTGGATGGCAAGATGGCGTACGGAGTCTCGTGTGGGCCGACTGTGAGTACATAATACACGGCACGTTTGTGACGAATATTAATATATTTACGGTACAAATGTGTGACAAATATTTAAGTATTAACGATGCTCGTTTGTGACAAATATTTAAGTATTGACCGTGCACGTTTGATACAGATATTTTAGTACTGACGGTTTCACGTTTGAGACACGCATTGAAGTATAGACGGTGCACGTTTGAGACACGTATTGAAGTATAGACGGTGCACGTTTGAGACACGTATTAAAGTATAGACGGTGCACCTTTGAGACACGTACTGAAGTATTGACGGTGCACGTTTGAGAAAAATATATAGGTATTGACCGTGCATTTTTGAGGCAAATATTTCATTACTGACGGTGCACGTTTGAGACAGATATTTTATAGTATTGATGGTGCATGTTTGAAACAGATATATTAAAGTATTGACGGTGCACGTTTGAGAACAATATTTCAGTATTGACGGTGCACGTTTGAGACGGATATTTAAGTAAGGAAGGTGCATGTTTGAGACAACTATTTAAGTATTGAAGGCGCACGTTTGAGACACGTTTTGAAGTATTGGCGGTGCACGTTTGAGACACGTTTTGAAGGATTGACGGCGAACGTTTGAGACAAGTTTTGAAGAATTGGCGGTGCACGTTTGAGACACGTTTTGAAGTATTGACAGTGCGCGTTTGAAACAAATATTTAAGTTTTGACGGTGTACGTTTGATACAGATATTTTAGTACTGACGGTTTCAAGTTTGAGACACGTATTGAAGTATACACGGTGCACGTTTGAGACACGTATTGAAGTTTAGACGGTGCAAGTTTGAGACACATATTAAAGTATTGACGGTGCACGTTTGAGAAAAATATATAGGTATTGACCGTGCATTTTTGAGGCAAATATTTCATTACTGACGGTGCACGTTTGAGACAGATATTTTATAGTATTGATGGTGCATGTTTGAAACAGATATATTAAAGTATTGACGGTGCACGTTTGAGAACAATATTTCAGTATTGACGGTGCACGTTCGAGACAGATATTTAAGTAAGGAAGGTGCATGTTTGAGACAACTATTTAAGTATTGGAGGCGCACGTTTGAGACACGTTTTGAAGTATTGGCGGTGCACGTTTGAGACACGTTTTGTAAGGATTGACGGTGCACGTTTGAAACAAATATTTAAGTATTGACGGTGTACGTTTGATACAGATATTTTAGTACTGACGGTTTCAAGTTTGAGACACGTATTGAAGTATAGACGGTGCACGTTTGAGACACGTATTGAAGTTTAGACGGTGCAAGTTTGAGAGACACATATTAAAAAGTATTGACGGTGCACGTTTGAGAAAATATATAGGTATTGACCGTGCATTTTGAGGCAAAAATTTCATTACTGACGGTGCACGTTTGAGACAGATATTTTAAAGTATTGATGGTGCATGTTTGAAACAGATATATTAAAGTATTGACGGTGCACGTTTGAGAACAATATTTCAGTATTGACGGTGCACGTTCGAGACAGATATTTAAGTAAGGAAGGTGCATGTTTGAGACAACTATTTAAGTATTGGAGGCGCACGTTTGAGACATGTTTTGAAGTATTGGCGGTGCACGTTTGAGACACGTTTTGAAGGATTGACGGTGCACGTTTGAAACAAATATTTAAGTTTTGACGGTGCACGTTTGATACAGATATTTTAGTACTGACGGTTTCACGTTTGAGACACGTATTGAAGTATAGACGGTGCACGTTTGAGACACGTATTGAAGTATAGACGGTGCACGTTTGAGACACGTATTAAAGTATAGACGGTGCACGTTTGAGACACGTACTGAAGTATTGACGGTGCACGTTTGAGAAAAATATATAGGTATTGACCGTGCATTTTTGAGGCAAATATTTCATTACTGACGGTGCACGTTTGAGACAGATATTTTATAGTATTGATGGTGCATGTTTGAAACAGATATATTAAAGTATTGGCGGTGCACGTTTGAGAACAATATTTCAGTATTGACGGTGCACGTTTGAGACAGATATTTAAGTAAGGAAGGTGCATGTTTGAGACAAATATTTAAGTATTGAAGGCGCACGTTTGAGACACGTTTTGAAGTATTGGCGGTGCACGTTTGAGACAAGTTTTGAAGGATTGACGGCGAACGTTTGAGACACGTTTTGAAGTATTGACGGTGCGCGTTTGAAACAAATATTTAAGTTTTGACGGTGCACGTTGGATACAGATATTTTAGTACTGACGGTTTCACGTTTGAGACACGTATTGAAGTATAGACGGTGCACGTTTGAGACCCGTATTAAAGTTTAGACGGTGCAAGTTTGAGACACATATTAAAGTATTGACGGTGCACGTTTGAGACAGATATTTAAGTAAGGAAGGTGCATGTTTGAGACAAATATTTAAGTATTGAAGGCGCACGTTTGAGACACGTTTTGAAGTATTGGCGGTGCACGTTTGAGACAAGTTTTGAAGGATTGACGGCGAACGTTTGAGACACGTTTTGAAGTATTGACGGTGCGCGTTTGAAACAAATATTTAAGTTTTGACGGTGTACGTTTGATACAGATATTTTAGTACTGACGGTTTCAAGTTTGAGACACGTATTGAAGTATACACGGTGCACGTTTGAGACACGTATTGAAGTTTAGACGGTGCAAGTTTGAGACACATATTAAAGTATTGACGGTGCACGTTTGAGAAAAATATATAGGTATTGACCGTGCATTTTTGAGGCAAATATTTCATTACTGACGGTGCACGTTTGAGACAGATATTTTATAGTATTGATGGTGCATGTTTGAAACAGATATATTAAAGTATTGACGGTGCACGTTTGAGAACAATATTTCAGTATTGACGGTGCACGTTCGAGACAGATATTTAAGTAAGGAAGGTGCATGTTTGAGACAACTATTTAAGTATTGGAGGCGCACGTTTGAGACACGTTTTGAAGTATTGGCGGTGCACGTTTGAGACACGTTTTGTAAGGATTGACGGTGCACGTTTGAAACAAATATTTAAGTATTGACGGTGTACGTTTGATACAGATATTTTAGTACTGACGGTTTCAAGTTTGAGACACGTATTGAAGTATAGACGGTGCACGTTTGAGACACGTATTGAAGTTTAGACGGTGCAAGTTTGAGACACATATTAAAGTATTGACGGTGCACGTTTGAGAAAAATATATAGGTATTGACCGTGCATTTTTGAGGCAAAAATTTCATTACTGACGGTGCACGTTTGAGACAGATATTTTAAAGTATTGATGGTGCATGTTTGAAACAGATATATTAAAGTATTGACGGTGCACGTTTGAGAACAATATTTCAGTATTGACGGTGCACGTTCGAGACAGATATTTAAGTAAGGAAGGTGCATGTTTGAGACAACTATTTAAGTATTGGAGGCGCACGTTTGAGACATGTTTTGAAGTATTGGCGGTGCACGTTTGAGACACGTTTTGAAGGATTGACGGTGCACGTTTGAAACAAATATTTAAGTTTTGACGGTGCACGTTTGATACAGATATTTTAGTACTGACGGTTTCACGTTTGAGACACGTATTGAAGTATAGACGGTGCACGTTTGAGACACGTATTGAAGTATAGACGGTGCACGTTTGAGACACGTATTAAAGTATAGACGGTGCACGTTTGAGACACGTACTGAAGTATTGACGGTGCACGTTTGAGAAAAATATATAGGTATTGACCGTGCATTTTTGAGGCAAATATTTCATTACTGACGGTGCACGTTTGAGACAGATATTTTATAGTATTGATGGTGCATGTTTGAAACAGATATATTAAAGTATTGGCGGTGCACGTTTGAGAACAATATTTCAGTATTGACGGTGCACGTTTGAGACAGATATTTAAGTAAGGAAGGTGCATGTTTGAGACAAATATTTAAGTATTGAAGGCGCACGTTTGAGACACGTTTTGAAGTATTGGCGGTGCACGTTTGAGACAAGTTTTGAAGGATTGACGGCGAACGTTTGAGACACGTTTTGAAGTATTGACGGTGCGCGTTTGAAACAAATATTTAAGTTTTGACGGTGCACGTTGGATACAGATATTTTAGTACTGACGGTTTCACGTTTGAGACACGTATTGAAGTATAGACGGTGCACGTTTGAGACCCGTATTAAAGTTTAGACGGTGCAAGTTTGAGACACATATTAAAGTATTGACGGTGCACGTTTGAGAAAAATATATAGGTATTGACCGTGCATTTTTGAGGCAAATATTTCATTACTGACGGTGCACGTTTGAGACAGATATTTTAAAAGTATTGATGGTGCATGTTTGAAACAGATATATTAAAGTATTGACGGTGCACGTTTGAGAACAATATTTCAGTATTGACAGTGCACGTTCGAGACAGATATTTAAGTAAGGAAGGTGCATGTTTGAGACAACTATTTAAGTATTGGAGGCGCACGTTTGAGACATGTTTTGAAGTATTGGCGGTGCACGTTTGAGACACGTTTTGAAGGATTGACGGTGCACGTTTGAAACAAATATTTAAGTTTTGACGGTGCACGTTTGATACAGATATTTTAGTACTGACGGTTTCACGTTTGAGACACGTATTGAAGTATAGACGGTGCACGTTTGAGACACGTATTGAAGTATAGACGGTGCACGTTTGAGACACGTATTAAAGTATAGACGGTGCACGTTTGAGACACGTACTGAAGTATTGACGGTGCACGTTTGAGAAAAATATATAGGTATTGACCGTGCATTTTTGAGGCAAATATTTCATTACTGACGGTGCACGTTTGAGACAGATATTTTATAGTATTGATGGTGCATGTTTGAAACAGATATATTAAAGTATTGGCGGTGCACGTTTGAGACAGATATTTAAGTAAGGAAGGTGCATGTTTGAGACAAATATTTAAGTATTGAAGGCGCACGTTTGAGACACGTTTTGAAGTATTGGCGGTGCACGTTTGAGACAAGTTTTGAAGGATTGACGGCGAACGTTTGAGACACGTTTTGAAGTATTGACGGTGCGCGTTTGAAACAAATATTTAAGTTTTGACGGTGCACGTTTGATACAGATATTTTAGTACTGATGGTTTCAAGTTTGAGACACGTATTGAAGTATACACGGTGCACGTTTGAGACACGTATTGAAGTTTAGACGGTGCAAGTTTGAGACACATATTAAAGTATTGACGGTGCACGTTTGAGAAAAATATATAGGTATTGACCGTGCATTTTTGAGGCAAATATTTCATTACTGACGGTGCACGTTTGAGACAGATATTTTATAGTATTGATGGTGCATGTTTGAAACAGATATATTAAAGTATTGACGGTGCACGTTTGAGAACAATATTTCAGTATTGACGGTGCACGTTCGAGACAGATATTTAAGTAAGGAAGGTGCATGTTTGAGACAACTATTTAAGTATTGGAGGCGCACGTTTGAGACACGTTTTGTAAGGATTGACGGTGCACGTTTGAAACAAATATTTAAGTATTGACGGTGTACGTTTGATACAGATATTTTAGTACTGACGGTTTCAAGTTTGAGACACGTATTGAAGTATACACGGTGCACGTTTGAGACACGTATTGAAGTTTAGACGGTGCAAGTTTGAGACACATATTAAAGTATTGACGGTGCACGTTTGAGAAAAATATATAGGTATTGACCGTGCATTTTTGAGGCAAAAATTTCATTACTGACGGTGCACGTTTGAGACAGATATTTTAAAGTATTGACGGTGCACGTTTGAGAACAATATTTCAGTATTGACGGTGCACGTTCGAGACAGATATTTAAGTAAGGAAGGTGCATGTTTGAGACAACTATTTAAGTATTGGAGGCGCACGTTTGAGACATGTTTTGAAGTATTGGCGTTGCACGTTTGAGACACGTTTTGAAGGATTGACGGTGCACGTTTGAAACAAATATTTAAGTTTTGACGGTGCACGTTTGATACAGATATTTTAGTACTGACGGTTTCACGTTTGAGACACGTATTGAAGTATAGACGGTGCACGTTTGAGACACGTATTGAAGTATAGACGGTGCACGTTTGAGACACGTATTAAAGTATAGACGGTGCACGTTTGAGACACGTACTGAAGTATTGACGGTGCACGTTTGAGAAAAATATATAGGTATTGACCGTGCATTTTTGAGGCAAATATTTCATTACTGACGGTGCACGTTTGAGACAGATATTTTATAGTATTGATGGTGCATGTTTGAAACAGATATATTAAAGTATTGGCGGTGCACGTTTGAGAACAATATTTCAGTATTGACGGTGCACGTTTGAGACAGATATTTAAGTAAGGAAGGTGCATGTTTGAGACAAATATTTAAGTATTGAAGGCGCACGTTTGAGACACGTTTTGAAGTATTGGCGGTGCACGTTTGAGACAAGTTTTGAAGGATTGACGGCGAACGTTTGAGACACGTTTTGAAGTATTGACGGTGCGCGTTTGAAACAAATATTTAAGTTTTGACGGTGCACGTTGGATACAGATATTTTAGTACTGACGGTTTCACGTTTGAGACACGTATTGAAGTATAGACGGTGCACGTTTGAGACCCGTATTAAAGTTTAGACGGTGCAAGTTTGAGACACATATTAAAGTATTGACGGTGCACGTTTGAGAAAAATATATAGGTATTGACCGTGCATTTTTGAGGCAAATATTTCATTACTGACGGTGCACGTTTGAGACAGATATTTTAAAGTATTGATGGTGCATGTTTGAAACAGATATATTAAAGTATTGACGGTGCACGTTTGAGAACAATATTTCAGTATTGACAGTGCACGTTCGAGACAGATATTTAAGTAAGGAAGGTGCATGTTTGAGACAACTATTTAAGTATTGGAGGCGCACGTTTGAGACATGTTTTGAAGTATTGGCGGTGCACGTTTGAGACACGTTTTGAAGGATTGACGGTGCACGTTTGAAACAAATATTTAAGTTTTGACGGTGCACGTTTGATACAGATATTTTAGTACTGACGGTTTCACGTTTGAGACACGTATTGAAGTATAGACGGTGCACGTTTGAGACACGTATTGAAGTATAGACGGTGCACGTTTGAGACACGTATTAAAGTATAGACGGTGCACGTTTGAGACACGTACTGAAGTATTGACGGTGCACGTTTGAGAAAAATATATAGGTATTGACCGTGCATTTTTGAGGCAAATATTTCATTACTGACGGTGCACGTTTGAGACAGATATTTTATAGTATTGATGGTGCATGTTTGAAACAGATATATTAAAGTATTGGCGGTGCACGTTTGAGACAGATATTTAAGTAAGGAAGGTGCATGTTTGAGACAAATATTTAAGTATTGAAGGCGCACGTTTGAGACACGTTTTGAAGTATTGGCGGTGCACGTTTGAGACAAGTTTTGAAGGATTGACGGCGAACGTTTGAGACACGTTTTGAAGTATTGACGGTGCGCGTTTGAAACAAATATTTAAGTTTTGACGGTGCACGTTTGATACAGATATTTTAGTACTGACGGTTTCACGTTTGAGACACGTATTGAAGTATAGACGGTGCACGTTTGAGACCCGTATTAAAGTATAGACGGTGCACCTTTGAGACACGTACTGAAGTATTGACGGTGCACGTTTGAGAAAAATATATAGGTATTGACCGTGCATTTTTGAGGCAAATATTTCATTACTGTCGGTGCACGTTTGAGACAGATATGTGATAGTATTGATGGTGCATGTTTGAAACAGATATTTAAGTAAGGAAGGTGCATGTTTGAGACAGATATTTAAGTATTGAAGGCGCACGTATGAGACACGTTTTGAAGTATTGACGGCGAACGTTTGAGACACGTTTTGAAGTATTTGCGGTGCACGTTTGAAACAAATATTTAAGTACTGACGATGCACGTTTGAGACACATATTTAACTATTGACCTCAATATTTAAGCTACAAACGTACGGTGAGCACATTGTGAATCCGCACATTGGGTCCAGGATTTAGCAATGGCCTTGAGACAACAAGAATCCACACGGCGACTTAAATCAAGCTTAAGTGTCTGAGTCACCAATGTTCTCGGCTTCTTTATCAGCCAAGGTCCTATTTCAGACAACGTTTGATTTTTTAACAGAACGCAGACAAAGGTTTGAGCCCCGGAATCATCGCCGCTATTGTACTGGTCATCCTACTCTTCGTCATCATCCTCGTCATATTCCTCGTCTGGAAGTTCGTCATCGTGCCCAAGACAAAGACCTACGGTAGGCATTGAACACACGTTTACCCGAAACGTTCAGTACATCCTTATGTGTCTACCGATCTAAAATGGTGCAAATCTGAATAATTTGATATTCAATTGAGGCTTTCCTGACAGAAAAGCTAGGTAAACAAACGAAACATATATGTTAAAATTATTGCATCATCGCTTTACTATTTCACTCGACATGTTTTCATATTTTCTTAATTTACATCTTCGACCATAGGCTCTCTTTCGTCACCCGCCCGGAGTGAGGAAGGTCGCGGGTTCGATTCCCGGCCGCGTCATACCAAAAGACGTTAAAATATGGTACTTGTTGTTCCCTGTCTGGCGCTCTGCATTAATGGGTACAACAAGAACTGATCGGCTCGGGAGTTATTATAATGTGCCTGAGAGGTATTCATGCTTCACTGCGGCATGGTATCTCAGTGGGCTAGCGCTATAAAACCAGGTTAAGTCCTGGCTAGTACAAGCAGTCACATATACACACGCATGCACGTCCTCATATGAGCGAAATATTCTTAAGTGCGACGTTAAACCCCATTTCACCTCACCTTCAAATAACTTTTTTCCGACAGACGTTCGGGAAGTAGCAAGTGGTGAGATATCTTCAATACAATTATTTAATACTTAACAAGTTTTATTGATATTAGACGCTTCGTTGTTGAAACTTAACTAACCATTGTCTTGTTAGTGTTTTTTACTAACATGGTGTGAAGCTAACTGCGAAGAAGGCGAATGTCAGTATATGGATGCTTGAGTGTGGTGGCCGATGGGGGTTGGTTGCGAATAAACACTTAAAATAGTTTGTCACCGGGATGCTCGTTCTTGTAACGGTTGTAGCGCTCATTGGGGATACCCCTAGCGCTCGGGCTGTTGTGGTGGTTGGTTGTGGTTCAACGCCGCACACAGTAATATGACGGCGGTCTGTAAATATTCCAGTCTGCACCAGACAACCCAGTGATCAACAGCATGAGCATCGATCTACGCATTTGGGAACCGATGACGTGTAAACCAAGTCAGCGAGCCTGACCATCGTTCTGTGAAACTATCACCCTCCTTTATCAGATTCCATCTTGTCGCTTTGAAAATCGTTGCTTTCATACATTATATAGATGTACGTTTTGGTAGTCGGGATGTTGGTTATCTTTGGTAGTCTTTGGTACTACTTACGGAGACTTGCGAAAGCACGTTTTCTGACGCAGTGTTGATCGGTATGCGATCATCATTATCATTATGATTATGATTGTTATCGTCATTATTATCTATTAAGGTAATTTCTTTTTTACTCCAATTTGTAAAAGTCTGGGTATTTGGATTCCATTGCAGGACTTCGTGTGACGTTTCCAATTTGTGTGTGTGTGTGTTTTCTGTGTTTAATGAGTGTTTCATTCACACTAATCTTGTGTGACGGCTGCGGTTTCTGTAGGATATTACAGCAGGATATTATATGTACCTGGTTAGTGAGTGAGTGAGTTTAGTTTTACGCCGCACTCAGCAATATTCCAGCTATATGGCGGCGGTCTGTAAATAATCGAGTCTGGACCAGACAATCCAGTGATCAACAGCATGAGCATCGATCTGCGCGATTGGGAACCGATGACATGTGTTTAAAAAATAATATCCAGAAAATACGATTTTGATTCAGGTTCACAAAATATACTGTTCACTCAAATCTTCCTACAAACCATATTTTCATATCCACCCTGTTTATCCAAACTGTTTGTTTCGAAGCTGTGGTGAAAAAAAGATGCTCTCTCCTTTAAACAATCCGAGGTCCCTGATACTGATGGCATATTGCTAAAAGCAGTTACTATATAAAACCATACTCACTCACTTCTCTCGAGGTCTGGGCCAGCCCTATGTCAGACCACTGCCACATGAAGTTCTGCTGAGTATGGCATTAGGCAACAAACAAGGAAATATATCAAAGAATATTAATAGTTCTCCCCCTTATAGGATTATCTTACTTGGAAATAAAACACATGAACATCCTATTTTAAAGTATTTGCTTTCATATCATATATATTTTCTTTATCAGGGGCCGGGGGATAACATAGTGGTTAAAGCGTCCGTTCGTCACGAAAGACCCGGGTTCGATTCCCGACATGGTATAAATGTGTGAAACCCATATTGGTGTCCCCCGCCGTGATAGAATGTTGGTAGAAGCGACGTAAAACTAAACTCACTCGCTTATTTTATCAGATTCGAGCGCAGACGTTCGGGCACTTGGCAAGGGCAATTACAGCATCGAAGACTACCTGTTCCGTGAGAAGACATTCAACAGCATTAGAAACCAAGTACCCGTCCCCAACGCACCCGCGGCGACGGCAGGGACAGCATTCGCCCTCAGCGTGGACAGCCGCATGGACATGTACAACGACAGACCAACGTCCAGTGTCAGTGCACGGTCAATGCCCCAGAAGATGCCCCTTCCGTCTGACTAGACCACTTCGGACAATGGTACCAAACCCACCTGAATTAAACAGCACTTGGCTTCTGTTCAGGGTGCCGTCATACAAAACAACCTTAGTGCTAAGGCTGCCGTAGGAATATATTCAGGTATTGGAGTCACAATTACCTTAGCGCTAAGATCGCTTTGTACAACAACATCCTGGATGTTTCAAAGAAAAGTGCTAAGAAGAAATAAACAAATATAGTATTTATTAATGTCTTCACATAGATAAACCGTTATGAACTTGTTATCCATTTACATAAATGTGAATATTAATACAAAAAATTAATATATATTTACAAAGTTGTTAAATTTTAATACATATTTCGTCATGTGAAATGTCATGTTCCCGATGTATTTTAAATGGTTTTTTAAGTTTGATTATCAATTTGAAAATCGTCACCAGAGAAATATATTGTGTTCGCCACGCACCTGTGCACACATTAATTACTATTGTAGCGTATAACATAACCCTGTTTACTTTGTTGTTATGTTGTGTGTTTTACCGTGTGTGTATGTTTATGAAACTAACTTCATTGTAGTTTGTGAATACAGACCCATATTAATGCACGTGATTTGTACTTTGTATAATTGAACAAATAATCCATAACATTTTTAAAAACATCATTAAATCAAAGAATTTCATTATCCGGAAATCTATAACTATCATGTTTATTTGTTTCCAACTTAACACCGTACGTTCAATGTTAATGTCATGAGGACACTTGTGTGGTCCATGTTTTCTGTAAATTGAGCCTTACCCGGAAAGATGCCTTGCATTTTGTCTTCTGTTTAAAATAAGACTGTTATACGTTAAGTATTTTAGATTAGTATTAATATTGTGAGAATTTATATGTTGTTGTTATATAACCGTTCATGACGTGTCGTGAGTGTTATAACTCATGATGAGCATATATATTGGAACTTAATACTGCTGAATCTATTTATCAATTCAGACCTGTGGTTCAAGCTTTCGCTCTAGGCCTTTAACACCTGCAGTGATGGTAAATGTGAAACCATTTCCACGATCTCACTTTTAGACCTGTAATGCGTTTGGAAGTCTTTAACTCACGTTCGATTCAACCCTTGGGTACAAAATGTGAATACATTCCTGTTATCTCACTTTAAGGCTCTGGATAAAGTGTTTGCTTGTGGCTCCTCAGACCAGCGTTCGATTCCCGTAGGAAATATTGTCTCTTTGATATTTCCCGTTTTTTTTTGCTGAAAGCTTACCCGTGTTCTCACGCAAATGACCAGTGATGAGGCAAAAATGTTTCTGGTTATTTCGACGCCGTTAGTTTCTCGTAAAAGAAAATTATATCACATTTAGCGTGTTTAAAGGACAATTTGTGTGTGTGAAAAACTTGAGACAAAAATGTATTTCCAGTATTTCTTTTCCCCTGCAAGACTTATATATTCACGGTACCGTAAGTGTTTAATTTGCTGTGAAATGTGTATAAATAACGTCATTGTTTCCATAGATACAGCATTTACGAACAAATAAACCACGGTGACGTCATTGATACACAAGGATCCGGTGCGGTAGCCCAGTGGTAAAAGCGTTTGCTCGTCACGCCGAAAAAAACGGGTTCGATTCTCCACATGTGTACAATGTGTGAAGCTCATTTCTGGTGTTCCCCGCTGTGATATTGCTGGAATGTTGCTAAAAGTGGAGTAAGACTATACTCACTCACACTACACAAATAACCACCATGGTAGCACTATCGATTTAACATTACATTTAACAAATTAATCTTTTATATGGGTTATTAAACCACCGTCATACCATTTATATAACAGTAAATGTCAAACATTGAAACTACACAGACAATCGGAAAAAATAAGCTTTATGCATATATATTTCATGTTTACAAAATAGTAAAGCATATATTTACAATTTCAGTGTTCATGAATAGTTAGTTTTATACTAGATGTTTCTCGTGTATGATTGTAATTTATGTAACTCACGCTTGTAAACTGCACACGTATTTTATCTCTTCTTTAAATTTTAGTTTTAAAACCTTTAACCATTAGATAGCGAGTGTGTGTCTCACAAGATCCAGGTATTCAAAAGCAAACCTGTCACTATAAGTCTTACGATTATTTTTTCAGAATGCTTTTAAATCCCGGCATATACTATAATTACATTTCTTAATATCGCCATACCGTCCTTTTTATGTCTCTCAGAATATTTGCCATGTATGTATCTGTGATAAACTTATTTTCTTCTCAAAACCGTTTTATTAAACATATTCTTTAAAACTGATTTGTGTTCGCTTTGTTGTGAGATATCATCGGTACGCTCAACGGATACATTCGGATATCACAGTGTGTCCCACCCGTGAAGATCCGAGTAAGAATTGGTCTTCAGCAGCCCATGCTTGTAGTAAAAAGCGCCTGATGGGATCAGGCTCTCTGACTTTGTTGACAAATGTCATCGTATCCCAATTGCTTATACCGATGCTCATGATGTTGATCACTGGTTCGTGTGGTCCAGACTCGAATATTTACAGACCGCCGCCACATGTGTGGAATATTGCTGAGTGCGGCGTTAAATAACGAACAATCGCAATTTGTCACGCCAAAACCCGCTCTCCAACACAAAGCAGTGAACTTATTTTACTTTTGCCCTGTGACGTAACTGACATACGTTGTTTGCTTCATGTTTTTTTTAGTCATGCAAGTCAAAGGCCACCAAATAGTTCTGGTTGTCGACGGCTTGTCTTTGTTCACAGACCGTTGCTCAAGTCGAACACTGGATTGCCTGGTTCAGTCTTGACTATTTCAGGTCGCCAAAAATTGCTGAGTGGGGCCTTAACACCAGACAAACATAGACCTGCTCTCTGTCTGCATTTCACTGCACCTAATGGACAGAATGGCTGCAGTGTTTCTATTCGTGAAGCCCATATCAGGTGTCCCCCGCCGCGATATTGCTGGAATATTGCGAAAAGCGACGTAAAACTACACTGACTGACTGACTGACAGTATGAGCCCCGATCTACGCATTTTTGACATGTGTCAACCAAGTCTCACCATTTGTCGCCTCTTACGACAAGCATGGGTTGCTGAAGACCAATTCTGACTCGGATATTCACGGGTATCATGAATCTATATGGCTTGTAAGTCTAGCGAGGCGCTACTTCCGGTACTAACACGCGATATGCGAGATGGGGCTCAGCTTACTTCCGGTTCAAGATTTCCCAGGACAAAGTGTACAACCATGCTTGATAGTCGTAATAGTTGTCTAATTTTGGGATGGTTATGTTTCATTCCTGCAAGGATTATCGGTTACTGTCAACTGACAACCACGAGGTCATTCGAAAAAGTATGAAACGTTGTTTGTCACCGGAAGTACTAAGGTCTTGCGAAGTCCCGTGACCTACTTACGGGTCTTATTAGTCGCCAGGTCCAGAAAGAGTAGCCAAGTCAAAGAGTTAGGGTCCAGAAACCATGACGCGATTAACACAACACAATGTATATGGGATTCTTACATATACCTAGAGGGGCTGCACACAGCTCAAAATTTATGACTTAAACACAAGATCGGATCCGATGCGTTAAAAATACGACGTCATATTCAATAGTAGCAACACAGGATCGCTTATCACAGACAGGAAATGGTAACTAAAGTAAAACAACAAAATAATAGCTGAAAAAAACAACAACGAACGTGCTAAGAATCGATCCTATGTTACTTCGTATATGTGACGGTAGAGCTAAGTTTGAGGGTGGAGCTAAGGGCGATGGTGGAGCTAACGGTAAGGGAAGAGCTAAGGGTAAGGGTAGAGCTAAGGGCGAGGGTGGAGCTAAGGGTAAGGGTGGAGCTAAGGGCGATGGTGGAGCTAACGGTAAGGGAAGAGCTAACGGTAAGGGTAGAGCTAAGGGCGAGGGTGGAGCTAACGGTAAGGGAAGAGCTAACGGTAAGGGTAGAGCTAAGGGCGAGGGTGGAGCTAAGGGCGAGGGTGGAGCTAACGGTAAGGGTAGAGCTAAGGGCGAGGGTGGAGCTAAGGGTAAGGGTAAATCTAAGGGCGAGGGAGGAGCTAAGGGTAAGGGTAGAGCTAAGGGCGAGGGAGGAGCTAAGGGTAAGGGTATAGCTAAGGGCGAGGGTAGAGCTAAGGGTAAGGGTAAATCTAAGGGCGAGGGAGGAGCTAAGGGTAAGGGTAGAGCTAAGGGCGAGGGTGGAGCTAAGGGTAAGGGTACGTCTAAAGGCGAGGGAGGAGCTAAGGGTAAGGGTAAATCTAAGGGCGAGGGTGGAGCTAAGGGTAAGGGTAAATCTAAGGGCGAGGGAGGAGCTAAGGGTAAGGGTAGAGCTAAGGGCGAGGGTGGAGCTAAGGGTAAGGGTAAATCTAAGGGCGAGGGAGGAGCTAAGGGTAAGGGTAGTGCTAAGGGCGAGGGTGAAGCTAAGGGTAAGGGTAAATCTAAGGGCGAGGGGGGAGCTAAGGGTAAGGGTAGAGCTAAGGGCGAGGGTGGAGCTAAGGGTAAGGGTAGAGCTAAGGGCGAGGGAGGAGCTATGGGTAAGGGTAGAGCTAAGGGCGAGGGTGGAGCTAAGGGTAAGGGTAGAGCTAAGGGCGAGGGTAGAGCTATGGGTAAGGGTAAATCTAATGGCGAGGGAGGAGCTAAGGGTAAGGGTAGAGCTAAGGGCGAGGGTGGAGCTAAGGGTAAGGGTACATCTAAAGGCGAGGGAGGAGCTAACGGTAAGGGTAAATCTAAGGGCGAGGGTGGAGCTAAGGGTAAGGGGTAAATCTAAGGGCGAGGGAGGAGCTAAGGGTAAGGGTAGAGCTAAGGGCGATGGTGGAGCTAAGGGTAGGAGGGTAAATCTAAGGGCGAGGGAGGAGCTAAGGGTAAGGGTAGTGCTAAGGGCGAGGGGTGAAGCTAAGGGTAAGGGTAAATCTAAGGGCGAGGGAGGAGCTAAGGGTAAGGGTAGAGCTAAGGGCGAGGGTGGAGCTAAGGGTAAGGGTAGAGCTAAGGGCGAGGGAGGAGCTAAGGGTAAGGGTAGAGCTAAGGGCGAGGGTGGAGCTAAGGGTAAGGGTAAATCTAAGGGCGAGGGAGGAGCTAAGGGTAAGAGTAGAGCTAAGGGCGAGGGTGAAGCTAAGGGTAAGGGTAGAGCTAAGGGCGAGGGAGGAGCTAAGGGTAAGGGTAGAGCTAAGGGCGAGGGTGGAGCTAACGGTAAGGATGGAGCTAAGGGCGAGGGTGGAGTGCTCGTGAACGTTTTGACAGTACTCGTGAACTTGTTGGCAGTCCCCGTGAATGTGTTGGCAGTAATCGTGAACATATTGGCTGTGCTCGGAAACTTTTTGGCAGTGCTCATGACCAAGCTGCAAGTATTCGTGAACATGTTGGAAGTACTCATGAACTTGTTGTCAGTACTGGTGAACATACTGAAAGTACTCGAGAATTTGCTGGAAGTACTCGTGAACATGTTGTCAGTGCCCGTGAACATGTATGAAGTACTCGGAAACTTGATGAAAGTAGTCGTGAATTTGTTGGAAGTACTCGGGAATTTGTTGGAAGTACTCGGGAATTTGTTGGAAGTACTCATGAACATGTTGGAAGTACTCGGGAACTTAGAGATGACAAGACTTTATGGGTGATCAACTTCTTTATTTTAACAATAGCGACATTTCGGTATAGTTTCTTATACCGTTTTCGGGCATATGAGGGAATGATGGAGTACACCAGTTTATATACAAGATACAGGTGAATATGATAATGGGTAACAATAACCAAAGAGGGAAAACAAAGCATCAAAGAAAGTTACGTGATGAGTTACGGACAACGTGAATTTGGTCACATTCTGATATAAATCCACCCGTGAAGATAGCTGAGTGCGGCTTTAGACAACAAACAAAATATAAATCGCGTTACAGATGGGGTGAGGTGAAATGAGGTTTAAGGCCGCACTGAAGAATATTTCGCTCCTATGACGACGTGCATGTGTGTGTATGTGTGGCTGCTTGTACTAGCCCAGACTTAAGCTGGTTTCAAAGTGCTAGCTCACTGAGATACCATGCCGCAGTGAACACGAATACCCCACTCAGACACAGTATACTGACTCTGAGCCGACCAGTCCTTGTTGTACTCATTAATGCCGAGTGCCAAGCAGGGACCAACAAGTACCATATTTTAACGTCATTTGGTATGACGCGGCTGGGGAAAACCAGTTACAGACATTTGAGCATATTTTTCTTGTATCCGATATATTCTGGTTTAATCTGGGGTACTTGAGGGATGTACCAGGCTTACGTCTGATGAATTAATCTAACGCACAAATGTGCTGTTCTGGTCTGTTGTACCGGGTCTGATTATACTCTTCACAAAAAAAAGAAAAGCATTGGTGATTTTGAGAATGAATATTGGACTCCCGTAGCTGCAGCAAAAACAATACAAATATACTATTTCTTTCCAAATCGTCATCTTTGTGTGATTGCAGTTCGCGGCAATTTTTTCCTTGGTTTAGAAGCGTTTGAAGAAATATTCGCCAAAACCTCACCAAAGAAACATGCAAAGCAAAATGCACGTGCAAGTAAGCGGAAGAGCATGCGGTATCGATCACTATAAAAAGGCAAAAAGAGTTTAATTCTGTCATTCGGTTTTGCCTGGAAAGGGGGAAATCATCATGCCACAACTGAGAGCCGCCAATCAAACATCGCCATAGGCCGTCTTGAAGCTGGGGAGTCGCAGTCTGCAGTTGCCCGACATTTCAACGTTCATCAGAGCACCACATCTCGCCTTTGGGATCGTTCCCTGCAGACCAATTCCACCCAAGATCGCTCGGGAAGCGGCCGTCAAAGAGTTACCCCCCAATCCAAGGACCGCTACAGCCTGGCTGCTCATCGTCTTTCAACAGCCGTGGAGACGGCACATTACATCTCTGGTTTGAGAAGAGTTTCTGACCAAACTGTCTATTGGCGTAATTGTTTGCGGTGGTGTCGGAGATTCTGGAAATGGTACCTAAGAAACTGGTACCTAAGTCGGGTTCAGTGATGATCAGTTCACTTGCGAGATGGAAGACAGCGTGGTTACCGTCGGAGAAATGAACGTTTTGTCCCAAATTGCATTCGACAGGTCGACAGATTCGGTGGAAGCAGTGCCATGGTTTGGGCAGAAATATCCAGCACACAAAGATCTGATTCAGTGGTGGTTCGGGGCAATTTGGCCACAAATCGGTACATCAACGAAGTGCTTGTATGTCACATGTTTCCGATTATGACCGACAGATGGAGTTGTTCCAGCATGACAACGCTACTTCACATACAGCACGCGTCACGATTCTCTACCTTGCCAGATCTAACGCCAGTGTCTTGCCCTGGCCTTCCCTATCGTTAGATCTAAACCCGATAGAACACCTAATTATTAGTATGGGTCATAATGTTGAAAGTTTTGAGTCCGAGTTTTGGCTCGCATCAGGCATCATATATGTTCAATGGCAACAGTATTTTTAGCGGTACGCCTTTTTTTATAGCGCTTCAGAGTTGCCTCCCTTGGCAATCTTGTTTATTTACGGCTTTCATCATGCCGTGTTTTCCCACATGATTCCATATCTTTCCGAGAGAATAATTATGAAGCCTAGCTTTGCTAGAATTCTCATGAACTGTGTAAGAGCTATATTAAGGCAGGCTGTTGCGTTGTGCATCGGGACTTTTCATATCACTCGATTTATGTACATCTGTCTGCCATCGTCAACATCGTGAAGACCAATCGTTCTTGCCTACTCATCTTCTGTCATTGTAACCAACCTTCAATCAGTATATCTGCTCACACTGTAAAAGTCAAGACTCTGGTGAGTTGATATCTTATATTTGTGACCCAATATTTTGTACTAGAATGATATCTGTATTGTCATTCATTGTAGCTTGCTCATTGTTTGTTCAATATATTATTACATATTTTAGACTTGTCTGTGTTCCATTTTGTTTGTTCAAAGGGTACTCTTAAACCTTTTGTCACGGCAAATTTTGTTAACCGTAGCAATAGTGGGTATTCACCACTGCCCCACCCCACCATGAGACATGTGTATCTACCACTGCTCCATTCCCCCTTAGACTTGTGTATAGTGTGTATCCACCCCTGTCCCGCCCCATCCTGAGATTTGTGTATAGTGGGTATCCACCATGCCCACCCCATCCTGAGACTTGTGTATACTGGGTATCCACCGCTGCCCCACCCCATCCTTAGACTTGTGTATAGTGGGTATCCACCGCTGCCCCACCCCAACCCTAGACTTATGTAGAGTGTGTATCCACCGCTGCCCCACCCAACCCTGAGACTTGTGTATCCACCGCTGTCCCACCCCATCCTGAGACTTGTGTAGAGTGGGTATCCATCGCTGCTCCACTTCATCCTTAGACTTGTGTAGATTTGGCATCCATCGCTGCCCCACTCAAACCTTTGACTTGTGTAGAGTGGGTATCCATCACTGCCCCACCCCATCCTGAGACTTGTGTAGAGTGGGTATCCATCGCTGCCCCACCCCATCCTGAGACTTGTGTAGAGTGTGTATCCATCGCTGTCCCACCCCATCCTGAGACTTGTGTAGAGTGGGTATCTATCGCTGCCCCACTCCAACCTTAAAATTGTGTAGAGTGGGTATCCATCGCTGCTCCACTCACTCTGAGACTTGTGTATCCACCACTGCCCCACCCCATCCTGACACTTGTGTAGAGTGGGTATCCACCGCTGCCCCACCCAATCCTGAGACTTGTGTAGAGTGGGTATCCATCGCTACCCCACCCCATCCTGAGACTTGTGTAGAGTGGGTATCCACCACTGCCCCACCTAATCCTGAGACTTGTGTAGAGTGGGTATCCATCGCCTGCCCCACCCAATCCTTAGACTTGTGTATACTGGGTATCCATTGCTGCCCCACCCCATCCTGAGACTTGTGTAGAGTGGGTATCTATCGCTGCCCCACTCCATCCTTAGACTTGTGTAGAGTGTGTATCCACCGCTGCCCCACCCAACCCTGAGACTTGTGTATCCACCGCTGTCCCACCCCATCCTGAGACTTGTGGATAGTGGGTATCCATCGCTGCCCCACCCAATCCTTAGACTTGTGTAGAGCGTGTATCCACCGCTGCCCCACCCAATCCTTAGACTTGTGTAGAGTGGGTATCCATCACTGCCCCACCCAATCCTGAGACTTGTGTAGAGTGTGTATCCACCGCTGTCCCACCCCATCCTGAGACTTGTGTAGAGTGGGTATCCATCGCTGCCCCACCCCATCCTTAGACTTGTGTAGAGTGTGTATCCACCGCTTCCCCACCCAACCCTGGGACTTGTGTATCCATCGCTGCTCCACTCCATCCTGAGACTTGTGTAAAGTGGGTATCCATCGCTGCTCCAATCCATCCTGAGACTTGTGTAGAGTGGGTATCCATCGCTGCCCCACTCCAACCTTAGACTTGTGTAGAGTGGGTATCCATCGCTGCTCCACTCACTCTGAGACTTGTGTATCCACCACTGCCCCACCCCATCCTGAGACTTGTGTATAGTGTGTATCCACCACTGTCCCACCCCATCCTTAGACTTGTGTATAGTGTGTATCCACCACTGTCCACCCCATCCTTAGACTTGTGTAGAGTGGGTATCCACCACTGTCCCACCCCATCCTTAGACTTGTGTATAGTGTGTATCCACCACTGTCCACCCCATCCTTAGACTTGTATATAGTGTGTATCCACCACTGTCCACCCCATCCTGAGACTTGTGTTTCCACCTCTGCCCACCCAATCCTGAGACTTGTGTATCCACCACTGCCCACCCCATCCTGAGACTTGTGTATCCACCACCGCCCACCCCATCCTTAGACTTGTGTATAGTGTGTATCCACCACTGCCCCACCCCACCCTTAGACTTGTGTATACTGTCTATCCACCACTGCCCCACAACATCCTTAGACTTGTGTATAGTGGGTATCCACCACTGTCCACCCCATCCTGAGACTTGTGTTTCCACCTCTGCCCACCCCATCCTGAGACTTGTGTATCCACCACTGCCCACCCCATCCTGAGACTTGTGTATCCACCACTGCCCACCCCATCCTTAGACTTGTGTATAGTGTGTATCCACCACTGCCCCACCCCACCCTAAGACTTGTGTATACTGTCTATCCACCACTGCCCCACAACATCCTTAGACTTGTGTATAGTGGGTATCCACCACTGTCCACCCCATCCTGAGACTTGTGTTTCCACCTCTGCCCACCCCATCCTGAGACTTGTGTATAGTGGGTATCCACCACTGCCTTACCCCGACCTGAGACTTGTGCATCCACAGCTGTCCCGCCCCACCCTGAGACTTGTGTATCCACCGCTGTCCCGCCTCACCCTGAGACTTGTGAATCCACCACTGGTCCACCCCTTCCTGAGACTTGTGTATCCACCGCTGTCCCACCCCATCCCGAGATTTGTGTATAGTGTGTATCCACCATTGCTCCACTCACCCTGACACTTGTGTATAGTGTGTATCCACCACTGCCCCACTCACCCTGACACTTGTGTATAGTATGTATCCACCACTGCCCCACTCACCCTGACACTTGTGTATAGTGTGTATCCACTACTGCCCCACTCACCCTGACACTTGTGTATAGTGTGTATCCAACACTGCCCGGCTCACCCTGACACTTGTGTATGGTGGGTATCCACCGCTGCTCCACTCACCCTGACACTTGTGTATAGTGTGTATCCACCACTGCCCCACTCACCCTGACACTTGTGTATAGTGTGTATCCACCACTGACCCACTCACCCTAAGACTTGTGTATAGTGTGTATCCACCACTGGCCCACCCCATCATGAGACTTGTGTATAGTGTGTATCCACCACTGCCCCACTCACCCTGACACTTGTGTATAGTGTGTATCCACCACTGGCCCACCCCACCATGAGACTTGTGTATAGTGTGTATCCACCACTGGCCCACTCACCCTTACACTTGTGTATAGTGTGTATCCACCACTGCCCTACTCACCCTGACACTTGTGTATATTGGGTATCCACCACTGCCCCACCCCACCCTGACACTTGTGTTTAGTGTGTATCCACCACTGGCCCACTCACCCTGACACTTGTGTATAGTGTGTATCCACCACTGCCCCACTCACCCTGACACTTGTGTATAGTGTGTATCCACCACTGGCCCACCCCACCATGAGACTTGTGTATAGTGTGTATCCACCACTGTCCCACCCCACCCTGACACTTGTGTATAGTGTGTATCCACCACTGTCCCACCCCACCATGAAACTTGTGTATAGTGTGTATCCACCACTGTCCCACCCCACCATGAAACTTGTGTATAGTGTGTATCCACCACTGTCCCACCCCACCCTGACACTTGTGTATAGTGTGTATCCACCACTGGCCCACTCACCCTGACACTTGTGTATAGTGTGTATCCACCACTGTCCCACCCCACCCGGACACTTGTGTATAGTGTGTATCCACCACTGGCCCACCCCACCATGAAACTTGTGTATAGTGTGTATCCACCACTGTCCCTCCCCACCCTGACACTTGTGTATAGTGTGTATCCACCACTGTCCACCCCGATCTAACACTTGTGTGTAGTGTGTATCCACCACTGTCCACCCCGATCTAACACTTGTATATAGTGTGTATCCACCACTGTCCACCCCGATCTAACACTTGTGTATAGTGTGTATCCACCACTGTCCAAACCGATCTAACACTTGTGTATAGTGTGTATCCACCACAAGTCAGATGGAGTGATTCTCAATGTATGAGTGATCCAGTAAATGATCCAGTGAGTTAGAGAGAATGAGGAACTATGTGCGTTGGTGAGTTAGTGAGTATTTCTTTGAATCATTGAGGAGACCTGTGAGTCTGTGAGCCAGTTTGTGAGTCTTTAAGCGAATCTTTTAGTCGGTGAGTGACTCTGTCAGTGATCTTGTGAGTCGGTTAGTGAGTCAGTGAGCTTGTGAGTCTGTGACGGAGCTAGTGGATGAGTGATCCAGTTAGTGAATGAGTCAGCGAGCAGCGGAATGAGTGAGGTGATGAGAGAGTCAGCTGGTGAGTCATTTACCGATTGACTAGGCGAGCCAGTCCGCACGTCCTTGAACCAGTCAGCCAGTCTGTTAGGCAGTGAGTCAATCAGGACGTCAGTAAGTCAGCCAGTGCGTGAACCTGTCAGTCAGCCTGTCTGTCAGGCAGTGAGTCAATAGGGACTTCTGTGAGTCAGCCAGTGCGTGAACCAGTCAGCCAGTCTGTCAGGCAATGGGGCAATGAGGACGTCAGTGATTCAGTCAGTGCGTGAACCAGTCAGCCAGTCTGTCAGGCAATGGGGCAATGATGACGTCAGTGAGTCAGCCAGTGCTTGAACCAGTCAGCCAGTTTGTCAGGCAATGGGGCAATGAGTACGTCAGTGAGTCAGCAAGTCCGTGAACCAGTCAGCCAGCCTGTCTGCCAGTCAATGGGTCAATGAGGACGTCAGTGAGTCAGCTAGTGCGTGAACCTGTCAACCATGTCTGTCAGGCAATGGGGCAATGAGGACGTCAGTGAGTCAGCAAGTCCGTGAACCAGTCAGCCAATCCATGAACCAGTCAGCCAGTCCGTGAACCAGTCAGCAAGTCTGTGAACCAGTCAGCCAGTCCGTGATATAGTCAGCCAGCCAGTCTGTCAGGCAGTGAGACAATTAGGACGTCAGTGAGTGGACCAGTCCGTGAACCAGTCAGCCAGCCAGTCTGTCAGGCAGTGAGTCAATTAGGACGTCAGTGAGTGGACCAGTCCGTGAACCAGTCAGCCAGCCAGTCTGTCAGGCAGTGAGTCAATTAGGACGTCAGTGAGTGAACCAGTCCGTGAACTAGTCAGACAGCCAGTCTGTCAGGCAGGAGTGTCTAGCATCATGTATGAAATCAGAGCAGAGCAAAACAGAACAAATCAAACGGTTTATTCAGAAACAGAGACTCGGGCTCTTTGAACCCCTCATCTTCATCTGACATCATTACATATCCGTATCAGAGTAGCGGGGCTGAACTTCTCCAGGTAACTCAGTAACCTTGACCAGATGGTCATGATATACAGTGTGTTAATTGGGCTAATGAGTCGAAGTTACCTTTGATTTGGACTGTAATAGCTGGTCAGATTTGTATTCAGACGGATATTCAGACGAATAAGTAACCCTATGATAATATTCAGCTCTGTACAGTGAATTTGGGTGCCCATTTTCACTGAGGGCATATTTAAAATATCTCTCAAGAATTGCAAAACAATAATTGCTGATTGTTTATCGCTCTCAAGTATTCACTACAAGGATGTCCGAGTACCGTTTGTCAGTCAACAACTTTCCCCGGTTTCCTTTCATTGAAACGCCCCAATCTATATAAGGACATGTTACGTCCCTACCAACCCACAAGAGCTTTAAGATCAGCCTATGATAAACTACTTCATGTTCCTAAAACTAAAGCAAAGATGGTCGAAGTGGGTCTATGCTTTGTAGGCCCAAAACAGTGGAATGCTCTACCACTTGAAATCAGAGATTGTCAAACAAAAGACTCTCTTCTAACTCATTTGAAGACAAGCGCTCACTTCAACAAGCGCCGTTGAGCACTCATGTCCAATCTTGACACCAGGCGCCTTACAAATCATTCGTTATCATTGTGGACCAATGCGACCCTACATTTTTGATGAACTAAGACCGGACAGGATTATTACTGCCTACACAGGTAAAGATCCGTGGTAGAATTCATCTTCAGCAACCCATGCTCGTCGAAAGAGGCGACTAACTGGAATGGGTGGTCAGCCTCGCTGGCTATGTTGACACATGTAATCGTATCCCAATTGCGTAGGTCGATGCTCATGATGTTGATCACTGGATTGTCTGGTCCAGACTCGAGTATTTCCAGACCGACTATTGCATAGTGTTGCAAGCAACAAAGCAACCAACGATACTAAAGTATACACTTCAGGCTCCCTGCTCTGAATGATTTATTTATCGCGTTTCATGTTTAATTGAACTTAGATCACCAGTACATACCCGTGAACCCGGGTTAGACTTGATCTTCAGCAACCCACTATTGCTATTGACCCTTGAAGATCGTTTTCAGAATTGGTCTTCAGTAACCCATGCTTGTCGTAAGAGGCGACTAACGGCATCTGGTGGTCAGGCTCGCTGACACATGTAATCGTATCCCAATTGCGTAGATCGATGCTCATGATGTTGATCACTGGATTGTCTGGTGCAGACTCGATTAGTTTACAGATAGCCATATAGCTGGAATATTGCTGAGTGCGGCGTTAAACAACAATCAATCAATCAGCGCTCGAGCTCGTACAGCAACGCCTTTCAGCAACAGCAACCTTGTAGAGGGGAACATACTCACTAATAGGCCTCTTTGTTCATAGGTGGGGAATCGAACCCCAGTCTTTGGCGTGACGAGCGAAGGCGTTAACCACTAGGCCACTGCTGACAGATCGACTGACTGACTGACTGAGTTTGGATTTACGCCGCTTTTAGCAATATTCCAGCAACATCACAGCGGGGGACACCAGAAATGGGCTTCACACATTGTGCCCATGTGGGGATTCGAACCCGGGTCTTCGGCGTGACGAGCCAACGCTTTAACCATTAGGCTACCCCACCGCCCCTCTGGCAAACCGACCTTGGTAAAAGATACCTCATTGTCGTAACGGGTCATTCGGGTGCCGGGGCAGAACTGGAATTTTTACCCACGTGGTCAACGTATGGGTAGTTGCATACTAATCTCGTACGTCACAGTCACACGAGTGTCGTATCGCGTTGACCTGTGTCGTAACGACTTGACCTGAGATTCTAACGATTTGATTCGGTAACGGATGACCTCTCAATTAGGTCCCATTCTGACGTAACTATTTTTTCATTCATAACAAACACGTGAATTCATTCATTCTACAGCTTAATTAAAATGCAGTGTGGGAATGTAAACATTGCGAACGTTTGCCATGTCGCTGTTTAATTGTGAGTCGAACTGAGACATTATATCCGTCCAAAAACATAAACGCAATGTTTCCACCAGTGATGTTAGCCGAATGAAGCAACTGCAAACCAAGAAACGGGGTGCTACGGAGTAGTTTACTGTAGGAGGCTGTACGAGGCGATGACAACTGACATGCATCGTGACGTCGGTTACCAAGGCAGTGACGTCATTACAGTGTGACGTCATGCAAATATTGTACTACAGTACAAAACTCTTCCGTAACCTCTTTATGAAACCGGTTTCGGTTTGAAACCATAAAAATAACAAAAATAAGCTACTTTGTCAATTTAATGCATGTAAGACGTGGGTAATAAATAAAATCCCACACTCGGTCTCATTACATACGAATTATACGAAACTCGTGACCTTCCTATGTTATCTGATCTCGCTTCCGCTCGTGTAGTATTCTCTATGTCTCCTGGGGCGGTATTCATAAAGAAACTAAGATTTTTCTTAAGTCCAAACTTAAGTTATTTAAAACTGACTTAGCTAAGTCTGAGACTTAAGATGCTATTCATAAAGCTACTAAGTCAGAAACTTAGCTAAGTTTCCAAAGACAAACTAAGTTTTTTTCGTAGTGCATACCCGCGTGATCACTAGGGTGAATCCGAGTTATTTTTAGACTTCCGGCGGAACTCTTTTATAAAAAGGTGTGAAAATGGCTTTCGTTGGGATCTCCCTTTTGCTATTTACAGCAGACGACACATTGAGATACCGCGGTAATACATTGTGAAAAATATGTCGGAGTCTGAGATAAAGAAGAGAAAACCTAATTGGACTAAAGACGAGGTCCTGCTTTTGACAGAACTCGTGAAAACAAACGCCAGAGTGTTGGAAGGGAAGTTTGGTCCGGGCGTGACGTTGGCGAAGCGGCAAGAGGCGTGGCAGGTAATGTAAACATTGGGTCCGACTGTCAAGGTGTAGTCAAGAATACAGAAATGTCTTAGACTACGTGCCACACATAGTTTTTATTTGTTTTGAATAAGTACGATTTTCTGTTCTCTTTTCTGAATTACATTGGTACGCCTATGAAACAGCCCAAAATGCATCAAACACTGGAAAAATGTAGTAGGTGTAGGTGCATTCTCTTCCCACAGAGGTTACTCCTGTCATATCTTCCTACATAACCTCTGTTCTAATACGGCCATATTTCCCGGTCCTCGTAAAATCCCCTAGCGGCAAAGATCGCAACACGAATTATCTCCCTTCTTTCTATCCAATCAGAACACGTGTTACATCGACTTAGATTCAATTTGACTAACACAAGCAAATGCGGGGCCACAAATATCCCCCATCTGCCGGGGAATTGTGTTGATGTTACACACAAGACGTTTAATGGCTAGCTTGTCCGTTGTCAACGAGGGCGATGGAGACGCCATTGATACGCCATTACATGACTGAGTTCTGTCTAGAAGAAACGTTTGCGCATCGCGCTCGGGAAGAGGTTCTAGTTTTCCCGAAGCATACGGAAATTACCGAGGCCTTGCGAATGATCACTTTTGAAACAACGTCGCTGATTGCACAACTAAATCGGCTTGTCTCCAATCACGAGCCTTGAACGCTGACACCAAGAAAGGGTCGTATTAGAACAGAGGTTATGTAGGAAGATATGACAGGAGTAACCTCTGTGGGAAGAGAATGGTGTAGGTGATGATTAGCCGAGGTCACACGACGAAGGAAAGGAACATGTATGAACGAAAAAGTGTTTTTAAGCGAACATGACCTCATACAAATAAATAGTTTGATGAGGCTACAGCATCTAGTGTCAGGAATATTTGTAAAATTTCCTGTGTTTTGTTTACTAACAATGGAAAATTTAAAAAAATAGGAAATCCTACTTTATATTTTTTTAAAGGAAATCCTTGTTTATAAATATATGACTAAATATGAAAGCTTTGAGTGATATCTATTAAAGGTATTATCATCATAAGTGTAATTAACTTTAGAACAATTGATTTCAAGAATACATGGAAAATTTAAAAAATAGGAAATCCTACTTTTTATAAAAAAAATTAGGAAATCCTATTTTATAAAAATATCCTTTCTCCCAAATGCTCTGCCTCTTATTTGTCCACAATCATAATACATATAGTTGATTTCTAACAAGGCCACCGAGCGACAACGTCAATTATCCTGTCTTCGCTATCGAAAGCGATCTGTGTAGTGATGCTGTGGTAGTGATGCCGGTTTACAAATTCATTTTCATTTACTGTTGGGGCTTGAATCTGAACGTGCGTTCCGTCGATCACCCCCACAACTCCGGGAAAGTTTGCAACCTGATAAAAGTTGGTCTGGTGACGCCTGATGTCACGAAGTTGTAGGGGGGAAGCGAACGAACTTTTTGACAATCCTGTCAGATGACAAACTTCGTATGCAGTCATTCACAGCTCTGGAAATGGTTGGCTGGCTGACACCTTGATCGTCCGCATTGCACAATTGAAATTTTCCGGTGGCAAAGTACCTCAATGTGATGAGCGTCTTTTGTGAGGCATCCAGTGCGTGGGTACAGGTGGTTGTGGGCTCAACGTCTGGCGCTATTAGACTGGCGACGAATCTAATGCAATTCCCATCTAGACGGTATGGCCGAATTTATTCTTCATCGCTGTATTCAACGAGACTTTGTCTTCTTTGGTGAAATGAACGACGCCTCAGCGCTACGGCAGCCATATTGTTTACTGACTTAAGTCAAACACCTTCCAGTTAAGCCTACCCCCTGCCCAGTCTTAAGATTTAAGTCGGAAATCGCCAAAACTTAAGCCTAAGTTGCTTTATGAATATGACTTGAGTAAAATCTGAAAACTTAAGTCAGAAAAAGTGAAAAACTTAGTTTTTTCAAAAACTTAAGTCATATTTCAGACTTAAGTTCTTTTATGAATACCGCCCCAGAAGATGTAGAGGTCAAAATAAAGTTTATCCTACAGAGTAAAGGAGGGTTCCGGTGATGCGTTGATTATGTCAGTACAGGAAAAGCAACTCCACAATGTTGAAAGACCATCTACATCTGTCTCTCCTGCGATTTGTTTGATAACATCAATATTTCAATGTTTCCGTCCATTGTGACACATAACAACTGCACGACTGCAGTCATTTCGAGCCATGTGACCGGACGTGTAAACACGTGCACAGCTTTTAATAGGAAGCACGCCGCTGGCATAACGTTCCAAAAGACGAACTTGCACGCACACACCATACACACTCTCAGACAGCTTGCACGTACTCACACAGCATGATCACACTAAACACACACCATGCACAGGCACACACGCATCAAGGACGCACGCACCTCACATCAAACATGCACACATACACACCAAGCACGCATACACAAACCAAGCACACGCACGCACATAATGCACACACACGCACCAAGCAAGTACAAAGACACACACTAAGAATACACACACCAAGCACTCGCGCGGACTCACGCTAAGCACATATACCAAGCACGCACAAACATACGTTAAGCACGCACATACATACCATGCACGCACACAGACACACGCTAAGCATACACACCAAGCATACACACAGACACACGCTAAGCATGCACAGATACACCATGCACGCACACAGACACACGCAACGCACGCACAGCAAGCACGCACACAGACACATGCTAAGCATACACACACACCAAGCATACACACAGACACACGCTAAGCACGCACAGACATACCATGCACGCACACAGGCACATGCTAAGCACACACACCAAGCACGCACACAGACACACGCTAAGCATACACACTCCAAGCATACACACAGACACACGCTTAGCACGCATAGACACACCATGCACGCACACAGGCACATGCTAAGCACACACACCAAGCACTCACGAAGACACACGCTAAGCATACACACTCACCAAGCATACACACAGACACACGCTAAGCACACACACAAAACTCGCACAGACGGGCTAAGCATATACACACAAAGCATACACACAGACACACGCTAAGCACGCACAGACACACCATGCACGCACACAAACACACGCTAAGCACACACGCTAAGCACACACACCAAGCACGCACACAGACTCACGCTAAGCACACACACCAAGCACGCACACAGACACACGCTAAGCATACACACCAAGCATAAACACAGACACACGCTAAGCACGCACAGATACACCATGCACGCACACAGACACACGCAACGCACGCACAGCAAGCACGCACACAGACACATGCTAAGCATACACACACACCAAGCATACACACAGACACACGCTAAGCACGCACAGACACACCATGCACGCACACAAACACACGCTAAGCACACACGCTAAGCACACACGCTAAGCACACACACCAAGCACGCACACTGACTCACGCTAAGCATACACACACCAAGCATCTACACAGACACACGCTAAGCACACACACACCAAGCACGCACACGGACACACGCTAAGCACACACTATAAGCATGCACACGCACATATACACACACACCAAGCATGCGTACACACACACGCTAAGCACACATGAAGCACGCACTCAAAACCTCTGAGGCAATCCAATTCATCCACTCACAGGCATGTCTGTGAGTTGAACTAGTTCAGCTGAACTAGATATCAACTCTTTCTATAAAGCCGTCAGGAAGCAAAGAGGCACTGAACATCTCTACTCTAAGCTATGAAGGAATTAACGCTACGTCATCCAATGATATATGTAAGCTATGGGGCAAGTACTACGCAGATCTAGCAAAGCCACACCAGTCTGACAACACTTTCCAAAACCAGATGTGCGACGACTCAGCGACGACGATAGCGGAAGTGATCCAGACCTTGCAAAATTGTTTACTGTAACAGAAGTCAAACGAGCAATCACCTCTCTGAGTAAATACAAATCTGCAGGTCCCGACAACGTGTCTAACGAACATATCATCTACGGAGGCGACTCTCTCGTCCCCAGTATCTGTATCCCCCTCAACAGTATGATACAACACAAGCATGTGCCCTATGACTATCGACTCTCTCGTCCCTTGTATCTGTATCCACCTCAACAGTATGATACAACACAAGTATGTGCCCTATGACTATCGACTCTCTCGTCCCTTGTATCTGTATCCACCTCAACAGTGTGATACAACACAAGCATGTGCCCTATGACTATCGACTCTCTCACCCCCTGTATCTGTATCCCCCTCAACAGTATGATACAACACAAGCATGTGCCCTATGACTATCGACTCTCACGTCCCCAGTATCTGTATCCTCTTCAACAGTATGATACAACACAAGCATGTGCCCTATGACTATCGACTCGGCATGGTCATACCAATCTACAAAGGAATACAGGATAAATCAGACCCCCAAAGTTATCGTGGGATAACACTGACGTGATGTATTGGTAAACTGTTTGAGAAGCTTCTTCTACAACGCATAGAGACGAAACTTAACAAAACAAATGCATGCTTCCCTGATATGCTGCAGTTTGGTTTTAGAAAAAAACACGGGGCTGTGCTGGCAGTTTATACTTTGTGCTTACAGAGAGCAGTGGTTTATACTTTGATTACATGAAAAGGTCTTCGATAGAATATGGCATGATGGGCTCTTCTACAAACTGCATAACTTAGGAATACATGGTCTTGTTTGGCACCTACTACACCAGTGTTACACAAATAGTTTAGCATTTGTTTCTTATGGTGGTGAACATTCAGATTTGTACAATGTGCATCAAGGAGTAGGATAAGGCAGAGTTATCTCAGCATGGTTTTTCCTTGTATTCATTAAAGATCTTATAACCTTGTTAAGACAAGCAAACTGTGGTATTCAAGTGTATGGCGTAAGTGTCCCAACTGTCCTACTAGCAGATGACACAACGCTTGTCAGTACTTCGCCGCGGCGCTTACAATCCTTACTTGACGTTGTTCATGACAATGCTTCAAAATGGCGCCTGACATACAATCCATCCAAAAGTACAGTTATAACTTTCTCCAAGAGTAGCCTCAAACACGTTACTTGTGACCTAAACCTTGGACATCTCCACATTCCAAAATCTACCTGTACTGTGTATGGTGGTGTTTACCTTACAAGCAATCTTTCTTGTAAAGGAAGAGTTGATAAATATTGCCACAAAGCAAGACAAAGTATCAGTTCACGTAGCTAAGTGGGAATAAACAGCAGCGATCTTCATCCTTCCGCCAGTGTCAAGATTTGGGTGCGCATCGATCTTAACAACAAGTTTGTATGGATGTGAATTGCTGTGTAAAATGACTGGTCAATGTGATGACCTGCTAGAGGGAACACCAAGATATTTTGCACGTACGGTACAAGGACTATATAAACCCGCGGAATCAACCACAACTAACACTGGCCTCTGGTCCCTTCATGGATATATTGACAAATGCAAGTTGTTCTTTCTAGGACGCCTGTGTAACCTAATATGTAGCAGTAGTGCAAAGAGTATTTTTTGTGCCTCTGTCACACAGCCTACGTCATCTAATGCTATAACGGCAAATCTTCTAACAGTTGCTAATAAGTATAAGCTGGGCAAATATGTTAGGTCCTATGTGAACAATGGAATATTTCTACCAAAAGATAAATGGCGGAAGGTGGTGTTTGATACAATTCACGGTTATGAGGAGCAACTATGGCTCAACAAGGTTTCCATAAACGCCGGTATGTTTCGGTATAGGAAAATCCACTGTAAGCTCACATATCATATTCTATGGGATATCATATTTCTGTATCCACAACACAGATTCGTATATCATCCCGCAATATTGTTTCTAAAACATGTAAACTCTGTATGGCACTGTGAGAAACTTCTGCAAAGCAGAAACAGATTTCTTTTCTAGATGTTGAAACCAATGTCAAATTTGCTGGACGAACACGACATGCTGTCGTTCCTGTTTGGAGGTGATACTTACCCAATTGAATGTATGGAGATTCAAACCTGGACTGACATTATAATCGCATTTGCATCGTTTGTGAATTCAATCAGACAAACTCTGTTGCTTTGATATGATTGATATGTTTCAATTATAACTCTCTCTCTCTCTCTCTCTCTCTCTCTCTCTCTCTCTCTCTCTCTCTCTCTCTCTCTCTCTCTCTCTCTCTCTCTCTCTCTCTCTCTCTCTCTCTCTCTCTCTCTCTCTCCTTGCCATGGATACTTCTTCTTTGCACAATAGACAATGACAACAAAAGCCCATATCGGACTTTAAAAACACTCAGATTTATCCAAATGTTGCCTATATCAAGTGTCTGTTCAGCCTTACGTACAGACACCTGATGTGATTAGACTGACATTTTCCTCTATTAACTTACTATAACTTCCTACCCTTTGCTCTGATTGGAAATGGCATTTATTTCCTCCTTACACTTTATCTTTGTTGAGTTCCAAGAATGAATATACGCTTTACACAAAGTCCGTTGCCTAGACTACAAGTTCCCGAATTCCATCTTTGTGGAATTTGCGTTGGCTGAGGGGGTTAGACTGTGTGTGCTAGCGATTGGGTGCCTGCCTGACTCTACCCAACAAAAGTACTAAAATCTGTACTTTACTGAGAAAGTGTAATCCCAAATAGAACACTGTGTTACGCTGTATAATATACTCATGCCAATTATGGTTGTCACCCCCCTCCCCAACCCAACCCCACACACACCTCACACCCCCACCCCACACCCCCTCTCCAATTAAAAAAATTAAGGGGTGACAACCATTATTTGCATGAGTATATGTTAATGATGTGCATTTAAGTATAAGAAAATTCAAACTGTAAACAAAACACGACAAAAAATATGATGATAATTCTTCCTTGAAACAAAAAAACAAATAACAGAGAAGTATGTTATTTGGAAATACATCTGGTTTCATTTTATTAAACCGATATCTGATATAGTCCCTCGAAAGCAAATAAAAAATAGTTTCCTTGTATGACAAGACCTACGACCGAAAGGCGGCACGCGACGGAACTGTTCTGTTTACCATTTGCAGTTTTTTTCTGTCGTGGAAATACTTTCCTGTCAAATACAATGCTTCGGCAACGTCTACTGTTCTTCCTATATACATGACCGTTACCCATGACAACCAGCGTGACCAATCAAGGTCAACTGAACAGCTGGAAGAGGATATGAAATATAAATTAATTTTACACCATGTATATTTTATTGCCCAAATCTGCTTTCCTATCTTACCAGGTAGAAATCATATTTTATATTGATAGATCTAATATTGTATATAACTATATCATTATTTATTTTTAGTCTTTATAATACATTATTTTAGATTATAGTCTCCCATAACCGTTAAAGGGTGGCTCACGTTTATGTTATATACTTCTCTTCAAAAGTTTAGACTCAACGAAAACACTCACTAAAAGTTATATATATACACACACACACACACACATACACACATATATATATAAGAAGACGTTTCTGAAATAATCACACGACACGGATCTTCTCCAACATGTTTCACTTTTATCTTCAGGGAGAAGTGAGATTATATATGGTTATATCGAAGATTGATTTCTCCACCAACTTGGGGGGATCAACTGCTTCAAACCTTATGCAGATGATTTGTACGGGGATCATGCATCAAATTGCTGAAAAGCATGTACGAATATCGTGTATGTGTACAGCTGCGTTGTGGTGTAAAGTTTTGTTACGAATTGCCAATTTTCACTGATTGTCATCCTTTACTGAAGTTACTGAACTCATGGCAATAATATTTTCAACGTTACGAATTTGTTTTACAATACATCAGTGTAAACAGTACCTTTAAACAGTATGAAATATTTTGTATATATATAGTTTATATATGTATGTTTTGTGAGGTGAGACTGAAATATGTCTGTCTGTCCTCACAATGCTTTGGCGAACATCTACTGTTCTCCATACACCATGGCCGTTATGCATGACCACCAGCGTGACCAATCCAGGTCAACTGAACAGTAGGAAGAGGATATGAGATGTGATGTGATGGCTGTAACAGATAGTTTAAATAGTTGGGACTACCTGTATGATTTGGGAATATGTGTTCTCTCTTCTGTAACGACCTAGATGGTGATATTCAAACTAGATGACGTCTATTGGCAAGAG
Organism: Haliotis rubra; assembly: GCF_003918875.1. Taxonomy (NCBI): domain Eukaryota; kingdom Metazoa; phylum Mollusca; class Gastropoda; order Lepetellida; family Haliotidae; genus Haliotis; species Haliotis rubra. Next base: position 37,710 of record NW_025765405.1, read on the forward strand.
GTGACAACAGAGGCAATTGCACTCCGCTGTCTTCCAGCTGTATAAAAACGAACGTAATTGTATGTTGTTAATATAAAACTATCTATTTATTTGTTTGTTTGTCTAATGTTGCACCCAGCACTATTCCAGCTATATAATGGCGGTCTATAAATAATCTAGTCTGGACCGAACAATCCAGTGATTGACAACGTAAGTATCGACCTATGCGATTTGAATATGACGACACGCATCATCCAAGTCAGTGAGACTGACAACCTGATTAGTCGACTCCTTCGACAACCATTGGTTGCTGAAGACCAATTCCAACTTGGGGTATGACACAAGCATATTCAAAACCGAAATGCTGAAAAGCAACGTATGGCATAAAGCGAATAACATGGATAAACGTTTGATGAGGATGACGATGTGGTGTCAATAGGGAGTGGGTGAATATGATTATACGCCGCAACTATCAGAAACCTTCACGTCGTTGGACACCAGAAATGGGCTTCACTCATTGTACGACTATGGGGAATCGAACCCGGGTTATCAACGTGACGAGCGAACGCTTTAACCACAAGGCTACCAAACCGCGCCTTGTCATTAAGGAGATCCAGTAACGCCCTTCCCTTTAATAATAATAATAATAATAATAATAATAATAATAATAATAATAATAATAATAATAATAATAATAATGTGTCCATTTATATAGCGCCAAACTCCACACTAGGTATGCTCATAGCGCTAACAATCAAGGCACAGCACATTATTACCCCGGATAACCCAAGCTGCCTGTTAGGCAGTATCCCAGTGATACGAATCACAAAATAATACCAACGATACCATTAAAATACAGATTCATCTGTACGCCGTCATCACTGTGTGGTGCAACAGCCCACTTCCTACTCAAGATAAGTATACAAAATGGGTACTGTGTAAACAACCACTAAATATGTCAGTGGACAACAATGATACGCCCGATGTAAACAGTTTACAATTGTCCCTCTGCCAGCCAGTGAAAAGTAGTTGTTATCAAAATGAACAAACAGTAGACGAGGAAGGGGATGTGTTTAGAAATGTCGACGGTTGATATCTTTTCCTTGAAAGCTTCATGCAGCGACGAAATATTAAATCAATATCGCAAAGGAAAAACAATTAAAAGTGGTTTTATCACTAAAGCGAGTTCGATAGGCCAGATTGTATGTTTTTAAGTTTGTCAGCCCTTACGCATGATGTTTGCTTTCACCAATTTTTCTTGTAATACCTCCCCGGGGCGGTTGGGTAGCCCAGTGGTTAAAGCATTCGCTCGTCACGCCGAAGACCCGGGTTCGATTCCCCACATGGGTACAATATGTGAAGCCCATTTCTGGTGTCTCCCGCCGTGATATTGCTGGAATATTGCTAAAAACGGCGTAAAATCATACTCACTCACTCACTCTAATACCTCGCTGCTACACCGTGATATTGAACATTGTACAAAACCGACTTTGGTTGGTTTGTTGTTTAACACCGCACTCAGCAATATTCCAGCTATATGGCAGCGGCCTGTAAATAATCGAGTCTGGACCAGACAATCCAGTGATCAACTTGAATGTTATTTAACGCCGCACTCATCAATATTCCAGCTATATAGCGGTGGTCATGTTATTGATGACTTCAGGGCATTGTACAAAAACTGCTGTCAAAACGATATATCGTTTGATCTCACACAAGCAATATCTCCAGTGGAACACAGTTTTGGATGATGCAACAAAGGACACTGATGGAATAGTGCAGGCTTCAAGCATGATCATTATACGTAATTATACTTCCTCATTACATCTTCTCGTCATGAATGTTTAACTTGTTGACAAATACTGTAGTGAGTGAGTGAGTTTAGTTTTAAGCCGCACCTAGCAATATTTAAGCTATATGGCGGTGGTCTGTAAATAATCGAGACAACCCAGTGATCAACAGCATGAGTATCGATCTACGCAGTTGAGAACCGATGACATGTGTCAACCGAGTCAGCGAGCCTGACCACCCGATCCCGTTAGTCGCCTCTTACGACAAGCATGGGTTACTGAAGATCAATATTCTAACCCGGATCTTCACGGGTCGACAAATACTGTATAAGGTAAGTAGCTGATATCTAATGTCTGATAAACTCACAGGTTAGGACGGATTATAACTGGTCTTCAGCAGTCCATGTTTGTCGTAAGGAGCGGTTGATCGCTGAATTGTCTGGTCCAGACTCGATTATTTACAGACCACCGCCATATAGCTGGAACAGTGCGGCGTAAAACTAAACTCACTCACTCACTCACTCGGGATCTGGTGGTCGGGTTCGCGGAGTTGCTTGACGGGGATCCCACCGTATCGTTGATCAGCGCTAATGATGTCAATCAGTGAAATGTCTGAGCCAGACTCGATTATTTACAGATCGCCGCCATATAGCTGGAACATTTCTGAGTGCGGCGTAAAACTAAACTCACTCACTCGGGATCTGGTGGTCGGGTTCACGGAGTGGCTTGACGCGTATCCCATCGTATCGTAGATCAGCGCTAATGATGTCAATCAGTAAAATGTCTGAGCCAGACTCGATTATTTTCAGACCAACGTCCTTTTTCAGATACCTGGAGTATGGCTATTGCTATCTCCATTCGTTGACTGTGTGTTTGATACGAGGATATTGGTTAACCTATGTGACCTCTGGTCATGTGATAGCAGGTGCGTTGTTAAAGGCAAAAAAGGGAACATAGGATAAGACTGAGCGAGTTAGAATTTAACGTCACATCGGGCTATATCGTGACGAGAAATTGATTATAAAGACTAAATACATTAGGAATATGGAACCTGTCATCGACGGGCAGTAGAATAACCAGATTTTCACAGTTATAAGTTAAAACTAGTTGATAGCATTTAAAAGAATAGGTAATAAACAACAACACGTTGTTAAATCGGGCTATAGATCGCCATTACTGAAGGTAGATCACCATATTAGGATCCATGGTAAGGCTGCGCTATATATAACCGGTTTACCGGTATTTACCGGTTCAGACATGAAAACGATACGTATTGCGATACGCTGGTCAAAAACCGGTATTTTGACTTGCATTCGGAAAACTTCGTAACACTCGGAAATCTTCGGATATTTCCTTGTTTCATTTGTGCCAAATATTCTTCACATTTTTATTTTATCATGATTAAAAGTTGTTTTTAAAGCTTAATCAAGCCTAGTGATTTTGTTGTGCTTTTGCTCTATAAATCAAGCATTAACTCGCTTATACGTAGTTTTGTGTTTAAAAATACTTCAGGCAATATATATAGGTTATCACGCGACTGTGTTTTAGGATGGTTAATATCCTGCATTAGGAATAAGCAATGTATTTTGCGAGCCTTGGCGAGCTAAATACATAGTGTTTATTCCTGATGCAGGATATTAACGATCCCAAAACACACGAGTGTGATAACCTTTTTATCATACAATGTCATTCTTACATTATAATTTAAAAAAATGCGATTTCATTTGCCACAAATCATGAAATTAAACTACGTGGAATGTGTCCACATATCTATGACGTCACAAATATGTGCGTAGTAATACTTGACGTCACAAGCTCGGTGACGCAATTTTCTACTGATCACTCATTTGACTGCGTTACGTCATCTAGTTCTTGTCAGTTGTTATGTTAAAGTACGTAATGTTGTCAGCAATTTTAGCTTACGTTTGAAGTATTAAAAACAACAAACTCGCGTGGAACTTCAGAAACCTTGAGTTAACCTTTTGAACAACAAATACACTTTAATGTTCTCGTGACATTGTGCATCTGGATTCCTAGTGCCGTTCTCTCGCTAACACTGACAGGCGGTCGATATTGGTATCTTCGTAAACCTATGAATTTCTATCTTCGCTTTGTAATCTATTCCATCTATCATAACCAGACATGAATTTTCTGGGATCAAAGCACTGACAGTACAATAACCACGGCCGTCAATCCGGACACGACCGCCGACCCTTGACGCCATGTTTGTTTACACTGTGAAAGTAGACCCTGAAATTTGCATCGATATCCGTATATGACCCCAACTGGTACCGAAAATATCCGTTGGCTTTATCCTGCCGAGAACAGTATCCATTGTATGATAAATTGCAATACATATCGCAATACATGCTTTCGCATCGCAATATATTGCAATATGAACATTCTGTGCAATACCCACCCCTAATCCATGGGGACTTACAGTACTGTTGCTACCTGCATGACTTTAGTTTCACGCCGCACTCAGCAATATCCCAGGTATATGGTGGCGGTCTGTAATTAATCGAATCTGGACCAGACAATCCAGTGATAAACGGCATGAGCATCAATCTACGCAGTTGGGATGAGATGATGTGAACCAAGTCAGCGAGCCTGACCACCCGATCCCGTTAGTCGCCTCTTACGACAAGCATTGCTTACAGCAGTTTCACACAAGTGTATATGCTAGATAACAGCTTCTGTGTATAAGGGAACAAACCAACTACTTTTTTATCAGAATGCTCACTTTGGATACGTGGCTAAACGATCCCGTTAGTCGCCCCTTACGACAAGCATGTTTTACAAGACCAATCCTAACCCGGATCCTCACGTGTCAGATATGCGATAAAAAAATTAGCAGTGTTCGTTAACTTGGCATTATAAATATTTACTGCTTAGGGTGTGTTTTACGACCCTGTGTCTGCGGTGCGCTAGTGACTACCCTTAACCCTATTGGTAATCCAAGTTTTACTGATGAATTCTGTATTTAACATATGATATCAATAACTAGATTAATGGAATGATATCACAAAGATATCGGGTATCATGACAACATATTTACGACGCGATCAAGCAGCCACCCAATCAGTTAATCGATCGATCGTCCAATCAATCAATCGATCAACCAATTAATCAATCGACCGACCGATCCATGCATCCATCCATCCATCCATCAGTCCATCAGTGCTATTGTAGATACACAATCACCACGAATCATTACATCTAATATCACACATTAATACTATTTACATCTGCTTCGTAGTGAGGTGAGGTGAGGTGAGGTGAAATTGGGTTTTACGTCGTGCTTGAGAATATTTCGCTCATATGACGACGTGCTTGTACTAGTCCAGACTTATGCTGTTTTTTAGTGCTAGCCCACTGAGATACCATACCGCAGTGAAGCATGAATACCCCACTCAGACACATTATACTGACTCCGAGCCGACCAGTCCTTGTTGTACCCATTAATGTCGAGCGCCAGGCGGGACAAACAAGTACCATATTTTAACGTCTTTTGGTATGACGCGGTCGGGGATAGAACCCGCGACCTTCCGCTCTCCGGGCGGACGCTCTAACCACTACACCACGGAGGCGGTCTGCTTCGTAGTGGTGAATGATATGTACAAAATATAAATATTATGTATCCGTATTAAAGAATGCCCCGGCAATGTAAGGCTAGTCCAGTTTCTGGGCTGTGATTATATATAACAATATCAAGGGAAATCTACCAATTATCTACAACCATTATCTGCATCGCTGATTTTTCTAGCAGAGCTATCTTTTGTAGGCTGATAAATCACACTGTTAAGTTGTGTATCCGATGTGTTGCAAATATTAAACATTATCTATAACACTAGGGGACGGTTATATCCCAAAACTTCCATCCTAATACTATCACACATTGTTAAAACAACAACTCATCATCTTTAGGTAATGTGCAGTGAACTGAAACAACAGATAATGATACACATCACCTGACTTAGCAGAGTACAGATTTTAGTAGAGAAGCGAGCAGTTAGTTAATAAATCTGAAATATATGTAACATAAATTCGTGCATATTTCATGGAGGGAAAAATTGTAAATTTTGTTTTCTTGTTTTACCTTGAAATGTTGTTGATTACGTTAAAAATATCACTTATGCAAGCAATTATGTACGTTATACATTTAATGTACATGTTTATTAAAATATGTAGTTTTACAATATGACATGGCTAATGAGTTTTGAAATTTTATATTTATTGCTTAAAAGGGGCCAACAAGCCAAACAATTCCTTTCAATTTTGATTTGCAAATATAAAGTAAAATGTAGCAAAAATTCAAAATGAGAATATGAATTGTATTATGTTTACTTGAAGCTCTACTACAAAACATACTTGCACTACCAAATTCAGGCATAAACATATAAATCAATTTTAAATAAATAAGGAAGTTGATAATGTTATGGTATGGACATTGACATAAATTGTTATGGTAGTGACACAATAACGGTAGTGACATTTTTAATAATAGCCAGCATTATATGTTTACTTTAAAATATTAAATGAAATTTGTCAGTCAGATATTTCAGAATGGTTAAAGAATATGTAATAGGAAAAAGATTTACTTATGGATGTCCCTGTCATGTAAAAAACAGGTACAAACGGTATATAATGCTCCAACAACAGCATAGAGTGACAGGGTTATGACTGTCAAATGTGCAGGAGAAATCTTGGACACTATAGGACATACATTCTACATAAATGTTCTACATAAACTAGAAAAGATATGCATTTTTGGTAATAACCCTGCCTTAATAAAATATATAATTTATTACTAAGTGATTGTTTGTATTGATTACTGATTAATGGCTTAAATCATTACAGACTGAGGTAATCAGTGTGTGCAGTCAACCAGAAATGTTGTTGTTTATAAGCTGTGGAAGTCTCGGGATGTGGAAGTCTTGGGATGTGGAAGTCTTGGGATGTGGAAGTTTTGGGATGTGGAAGTCTTGGGGTGTGGAGGTCTTGGGATGTGATTGGGATGTGGAAGTCTTGGGATGTGGAAGTCTCGGGATGTGGAAGTCTTGGGATGTGGAAGTCTTGGGATGTGGAAGTCTTGGGGGGTAAGTCTTGGGATGTGGAAGTTTTGAGATGTGGAAGTCTTGGGATGTGGAAGTCTTGGGATGTGGAAGTCTTAAGTCTTGGGATGTGGAAGTCTTGGGATGTGGAAGTCTTGGGATGTGGAAGTCTCGGGATGTGGAAGTCTCGGGATGTGGAAGTCTTGGGATGTGGAAGTCTTGGGATGTGGAAGTCTCGGGATGTGGAAGTCTCGGGATGTGGAAGTCTTGGGATGTGGATGTCTTGGGATGAGGAAGTCTTGGGATGTGGAAGTCTTGGGAGGATACCCTAGTGGACATACCGGATAAGTAACAGAGTGTGTGGGTGAGTATAGGTTTAGTATAGACTGACGTTCAGTCTCTAAAGATAATTTTTTTTGATGAAAACAAATCATTCCATTTAAACGAACAGGAGTCCAAGTAAGATCGGAGATTCACACCTGAAAATGAGGAAAATCTAGACTGGCTTCAAGATAACGATTTTTGTTGGAGAGTTACTCGGATATCATCCAGACTGCGTCTTGATAAGTTTGTGGAGTCCAGTATAGCGAACGCAGAGGGCGGTGGTTAAAGCGTTCGCTCGTCACGCCGAAGACCCGGGTTCGATTCCCCACAAAGGGAAACCCAAAGGCTCGCATAATACATATTTGTTATTCCTAATACATTGTATTAATGATGCGGAAACACACGAGGGTAATAATGTCTTTATCATATAATGTTATTCTTAAAATTACCCGTTCATGATGGCGGCATATGGTTGTGCCTAGTCGCTAATATAGTGCAAACATAACTGATGCTTAAAATAAGATATTTCTGCCTAAAAAGGACAACAAAATCAGGCATTCAACAGAAGAAAGTAGTTCGTGTATTGACCTATAATGCATATTTATCAGATTTGGACACCGAGTTTATCAGATTGCTTTTTTTCATTGATAAAACCCTCCATTATATGATAAAACTTGTTACATCTGACCCCCTTCTGAAAAGAATTGTGTATTCGAAAGGAATATATCTACTGAGGGGGCGGTGGGGTAGCATAGGGGTTAAAGCGTTCGATCGTCACGCCAAAGGCCGGGTTCAATTCCCCACATGGGTACATAGTGTGAAGCCCATTTCTGGTGTTCCCGGACGTGATATTGCTGAAATATTGCTAAAAGTGGCGTAAAACCATACTCACACGCTCACCCATACCCTGCCTGCTTTTAGAGGCAGATGAATGATTAGCAATCCGGTCAGCAATTCTGTTTAGCCTGTCATATTTTGACGAGCTTGACATTTCTCGAACAAATGAATCAGACAAATAGTGTTACACAAGACCTCTGATCACATCGAACAGTAGGATTACCAAAGGCGAAAATATTGTATCTTTTTTACTGAAGGAGAACCCATGTATCTGTGATTCCTGCAACAGATAAGTAGATAAGTACTTGCAATTACCCAAACTGTTGTATTTTCATATTTTCCATGCATTTGTGTACACAAGCAGCTCAAAACAGTATTTGTTAATACTAAATCAATGTTCGAAGTTTACTCTTGGTCTTACGTGACTACTGACCCTAACGACAGAGGCAGGGATCCATATTGCCGTTCAGTAAACTGAGATAGTAGGGGTTGTTACGACAGTATTGGAATGCACTACACAAAATGTACTTACCTCAACTTCAAACAACGCAGAAATACACTGCGTATATTTACCCTGTGCACAGAATCAAATAATCAAACGTTAACTCTAAGTTGCGGGTTGTGATGTGCACGTGCACGAACATGTGTTTGTGCGTGTGTGTGTATGTGTTTGCGTGCGCATGCGTGTGTGTGTACAGAACATTGAGATTAATTGTTCGCGTGCGTGTGTGTGTCTATGTGTGTGTATTTGCGTCATGTGCGTGTGTACGTAAAGAATGTTGGTGGTAATTGCGCATGTGCGTTTGTGAATGCGCGTATGTCAGCGTAGAAAGATGGCAGTGTGCGTCTAGGAAAAAGGTTTCACACACGTGTTTGGTTTTAAAATGTGGAAAACATAATTAAAGATAACAAAATAAATTAAAATAAAAAAGACCCGCAACACCAACACCCCAATGTCCCTGGTGGGGAGAAATCTAAATATGGCCCCTCCCCTAGTCCGACAACTCTTTACTAAAATCATAAACTGAAGGTTAAAACCTCAAAACGGCATCATGTTAAAAAAATCAACCTCAGTTTCTCCAGTCATGATGTTATCTACAAGCCCCCAGCAACAATCCACCACGAACACTGCTGATATTTTGTTTATCACAAAACCAGTTAGACACTTGTAGTGTTTAACAGTAAATAGGATGCGGTGACGTCTCATAACTGTACCACAGTGACCTTTGTTATCCAAGTTCGAGGAAACTCACGCCAGCTTAATTTGAAGGACTGCTTTGCATGGCTAAGTGGGACGATTCACAGCTATTCAATACGAGAGACGCAGCTCAGCATATAAAGGGTTAAAGCGTGAAGCTCAACCCGGAAGAGAATTCTATCTCGGTAATGAATCAGATTAAATTCGTTGAGCAAAGCCAGAACACAGTTGGGCGTACATCAATATCGTCGTGTTGGAGTTTCTATACGGATCATTTGTTACGGATTATATTATATTGGGTAAGTTGCTTTTATTCCTATTGTCAGATATACCTTGAAAACAAACATAGCCTCAAACTTTCGTTTGTCCGCGATTCCACATTTGTCATTGAAATCACACATTCTTAACACCCTAAAGCTTCTGTTGCGTAGAATTTAACTATATGGGGAATGTGATAGATGCTAAGTTGAAGTTTCTGTTGAAAGTACAGTAAGCTATGTCTATAACGAACACGGTTATCACGAACTGGCCATTGACGTTATATATATGTCGAAATGCGTGTAACGAACAAGGGGTATGACCTAAAGAGGAGCTTTTTATGGATGTCAACTTGTTTATTATGAGGAACGCGACGCTTCGGAGCATATCCTTACTCCTTCATCTGGTGAATGAATATAACGAATGGGGTAAAACGAACTCTGTAAGCTAGTGTACTGTATTGCCATTGACACTCGCTGGTGAGACATTTCACTCACACGTGATACAGACTAGATACTTGATAGAAAGGACACTCTAGACAATGGTAGTCATTCTAACACGACCGTAAAACCACGTTTGATAAAGATACATGGTCGGAGTTTGTATGGCCAATAATGTGTTCATTCTATATGCCTGTTTAACCGCCGCTTTTTATTTCATCAAACACGCTTAGGGATGGGTACAGATAGTGTAATGTAAATATGTATTATTTTGTACTGCTTAACGAAAACTGGTATGTACACTTCTAAACAGGTAGAACATGTAAAATTCTATTTGTGTTACAGTACATTTTGAGGCTATTTGTAACAGACACACATTACCTGTACAGAATATGTCACTGTTTAAACATCCGGGTTAGAATGTGTTTGTATTGAGTGTTCAGGCGAGTTGGTCGATGCACGTTACAGTATCCTAACTGCTTACACTGATGCTCATGACGGCAATCACTGGATTGTTTGGTTGACGCGAACATGTACAGACCGGCGTTTATTTGGTTGTTGTTTAACGCTGCTTTCAACAATCCCAACAATCAAGTCTCGACTAGACCATCCGATGATTGACATCATGATATACTCAGTTGTCATACGATGACATGTATTTATTCAACAAACAAGTTAACGACCACCCCAATATTTAATTATTATATGGATGATAAGATGAACTATTAGATACTAAAATATTGATAATTGGTGTGGGCCTTGACTATTTTTGTTGAGTATATAAACCTGTCCGCGCGATCCCGTTAGTCGCCTCCTACAGCCACCATGGATTGCTATAGCTCAAATCTTAATGGCACCCGCAATATAGTTTGAATATTGTTGATCTCGGCTTTACACAAATAAACAACAGGATCTGCGACCTGTACCTCCAGTAGTGTATTAGGGGTCTTCCATAAGACACTTACCCAACTCCTAAAGTTTCAGTAGAGGAAATCACTGGGGTGTGATAATCCCCTTTAATCCCTTATTTTGTTCCCTGTGAAATAGCATCCGGACCAAACACTACTACTACTTTTGACTCAATGTTTGTCTATTTTTATTAATTATATATACATGTTATCCAGTTATGCAAATTATCCAGTTATACAACTCAATACAACATCAACATCATATCACATATTACATCAATATTTCACAGCACACCTTTCACACTTAATAACCAGTTAAATGACATACTGAGTCAACTGAGGACATTACAGTTCTGGCACCAGTTGTTAGTTCTCTCTTGTACCTTTCCAAGGCATGGTTCAGTTCAACATATCTTCTCTTCCTAGATCTCTTCTGATCGGCCCTGATTGGAGTGCTGGGTGTACTTGTGTCACAACCAAGGCAGGGGTAACAAATTCACCCTGCACAATCACTGACCCGTAACTGTTAATCTGTTTCAATCCCCCCAGCATGTTGGGTAAGTGGGAATGAGCCGTATATTGCAGCAGTACAGTCTGGCTTGTCAAATATTTTCTGAATAAGCAAGCTGTGGACTCTTTCAAAAGTCGGGTATAAAGGATAGTGTGTTCTGTAGGTGGGGTACACAGACACGCTTGGGGTACTGTAAAGCGTGGGCGATAGCAACTCAGGTACTGGGGTCAATAGTGATTAACATTTTATACGTCATGTACACTATAGTCCGTTTGGCTCAAAAGCGGACCGATGAATTGCAATCTAACTCGAAAACTAATAAACATAAAATACTCAATTAAACGCTGATCATAATCAAAACATCATACCCACTCTGTGTGTTTTTTGCAGAATTTTTGTCCTAAAAATAAAAAAGTTGTTTAACAATCTATCATTAAAATATTGAAACAGTTCACTATTTGTTATGAGGGAGGAGTGCAGAGAAAGGGACAGCCAGGTGTTCGCGAACGGATCGAGACGGCACAGCACAGGTTAATGGATAAATAACTTTGTCTGTGAAAGATCTCATCGGTAACTGGAGCATGGCAGTATGTAACTAGATAGAAATCCGGTCTGTTCCTGTAGTTTTCGGGATTTTTTATTTAAATCCCGAATCTCAGTATACCGCAATGATAAGAGGATTACAGTTTTCCGAGAAAGCTGCAAGTGCATTCTCATCTTTTCGAGGAATTTCTTATTAGATGTCACATTTGATTTACGTGTTCTGAAAAGTCTTAAGTTTGTGGTCATATTTTTATCTATACCCTAAACTGCGTGACACTTATGGGACGTTTACTGTGGTTGTGATAGTGAGCGAGAGAGACGGGACACACCCTCTGGTTCATCACGGAATACGACCTAGTTCACGTCTGAAGAGCCCAATGCGCAAATAACCCTGGGTCCGGGTTAGAATGAACCTTCAGTAACCCGTGCTTGTCGTAAAAGGCGACTAACGGGATCGGGTGGTCATGCTCGCTGGCTTGGTTTAAACATGTCATCGGTTCCCAGTTTCGCAGATCGATGCTCATGCTTTTGATCACTGGATTGTCTGGTCCAGACTCGATTATTATTGCGTGCAGCGTTAAACAACAAACGCAAACATATAGCTGGAATATTGCTGCGTGCAGCGTTAAACAACAAACACAAACACATAGCTGGAATACTGCTGAGCGCAAAGTTTACTAAAAAGACGACAATAAACATTGCTGAGAGCGGCGTTAAACAAAAAAAGAACAATGGCGTAAGCGGAAAGCCACATTTGCCCGGAAGCGTTTGTAATGTAAATGAGAACACTGAGATGACGCGGACATTAAGGTTTACCTTCATCTGTTAACCTTCCTCAATGCAGTCGCAATGTTTAAAGAACGCTCCTCTTTGTTAACGCAGGCCTGTGCGAATATAAAAACCTTGAATCACCATGACACACGAGGACGCCTAAAGTTGATTCTCTCCCTCCCTTCCCTCCCTCCTCTCTCCTCTCTCCCTCCCCCTCTCCCTCTCTCTCTCTCTCTCCCTCTCTCTCGCCATAGACTGACTGACTGACTGTCTTTAGTTTAACGCCGCTTTTAGCAATATTCCAGCGTCAAAAACATCACAGAATCGGCGGGGCCGCTTTTAGCAATATTCCAGCAATATAAGGGCGGGGGACACCAGAAATAGGCTTAACACATTGTGTCCATGTGGGGAATCGAACCTGGGTCTTCGGCGTGACGAGCCAACGCTTTAACCACTAGGCTACCCCACCTCCCCTCGCGCCATAGAATCACTATGAGGACACCTAGAGTAGACTCTCACTACACACACGCACGCACACACATACCTTCTCTTTTTCTGCCACTGTCGCTACCGCTCCTCTTGCATTTAAGTGGAAGCCACCGTGTGGGTTAGACGGCTGATTTTGTGTGCCGGCGATTAGGTGCCTTTCTCTGAGGGTGTGGGTTCGAATCCCGGATGTGACTCAACCCAACAAAAGCATTAGAATCTGTACTTTACTGAGAGCTGTGACGTCAATACGAGTTGTGACGTCAGTGCGAGTTGTGGCGTCAATACGAGCTGTGACGTCAATACGAGCTGTGACGTCAATACGAGTTGTGAAGTCAGTGCTTGTTGTGGTGTCCATTCAAGCTGTGACGTCAATACAAGTTGTGACGTCAGTGCGAGCTGTGACGTCAGTGCAAGTTGTGGTGTCATGCAAGTTGTGACGCCAGTGCAAGTTGTGACGTCAATACGAGCTCTGACATCAGTGCGCGTTGCGGCGTCAATACGAGATGTGACGTCAATACGAGTTGTAAGGTCAGTTCGAGTTGTGGCGCCAATACGAACTGTGACGTCAATACGAGTTGTGACGTCAGTTCGAGTTGTGGTGTCATGTAAGTTGTGACGTCAGTGCGAGTTGTGGCGTGGCGCTGGAAAGAATCCAATGACGTTATATTTGTACTGATTCCACCTAATATATAGCTTCTATCCTACAGAACATCGTTTGTTCGCTGATGCCCACGTTCACACTATTAATAAGATTACCATGACGTCCCCACAAAACAAGGAAACTTGACATCGACGACATGATAACAAGACGTGACTTATTACAACCTGTCGCGCAGTTAGATTGAACCTACTTGCTATTTCGGATTGAAATATGCTAATGGCTTTTGAAACGCATTAGATCGTGTTACTTTCCTGGTCACAACAGTTTTGAAATAATGTGATTGAACACGAAAAGATTTATATAGAGAACACACTCCCAGCATACTGACTATGGGTTCGAATATCGGATACATCTCGACATTGATGTGTGCGTTATGCAACGTTATGACAATTTCACATTGAAAACATTTTGTTTTTGGTAAAAGAACGGTGATCTGTGAACAGATCACTGATAATCAGTGCTGAGATTAAATGTTCGCGATGGGTGAGCATATTCTGTTCATGGCCCCCGCCACTAACATAACATATCGCATATTCAACGCTGAAATATTAATCAATGCATGTTAATCACAGGAACTGCATTCAGGAACCCGGAAGTAAATCAAGCGTTTCATGACGAGGTATGTTTTTCAGGGAAAAAAATCTCAAATGTAGATTTTGATAAAACCTTATAAAAGTTTATGAAACGATTCGAATCATGCAGTCGTGTCATGGGCCAACGGGTGCTCCGGGTTGTTGGCAGTTGTTGGCAGTTGTTGGCATTCATATATATATATATGACATGCTGACCTATATATGTCTTACAAGGTCACGGCATTCGTACACATCATCCTATCTCGGACGTTTGTTTGCAATGTGATTGGATAAATTGCTTAAGGGAACAAAAAGTAGAGGAGCGATGAATACTATCAAAGCTATCTATGTACATGATACATCAGATATCAGATGAATGTTAGATTGTAAATTAAATTAAATTGTGGAGACATCGAATTCTTCATTTCACAATATACATGTTCAACATTTTCATTGAAA
>NW_025765405.1:57500-178552 GCF_003918875.1 Haliotis rubra
ACACGTTATGCTCGAGAACGCATGCGTGTTTAACCCTTTATATCTGTCTCTATACAGAGAACTAGTGAGGAAGTGCAATAAGGAGGTGCATGTACATTTACATTTACAAATGTTACCATCGTTACAACAAAACTGTCAATATTTTTATCATTTCGCTCAATACATATGCATACAACGGTTGGGTGTGGTGTAAATATATAGGTTTGTGCGGTAGATATTTCTGAGGAAAACACATGCCAATTTATTCTAACGGTCTTGACATCACTTATTGTTCAGTGTTCCGGGTAATGCTTCATTCCGGAAGCTGGTCATGCTCCCATGATTCGACAGCACGGAACTTCCGGTCTCGTTGCAGCGATTTCTTTGTTTGAGCAGTATTTGTATTTGAAGTCACTCGTCTCGATCCTTTTGACGTGAACGGTAAACCACGGTTATAGTGAACTCAAACGACCACTAATTGGCGCTCGTGTTAACCGAAGTTTAATATATGTATTTTGAATAAAATATGCACCAATTGACCGGGACAAAAAATACAGTTCGTTTTATTCACCAGTTTGCTACAACAATATTCGTTATAAACGTAGTTTAATTACCTTCAAGGTTTAACGCTATTTATTTACTTTGACCGTATATCGGTATAACCGTAGTTAGTTATATACATTTTGAATAAAATATGCACCAACTGACCGGGACAAAAAAGACAGTTCGTTATATTCACCAGTTTGCTACAACAATATTCGTTATAAACGTAGTTTAATGACCTTCAAGGTTTAACGCTATTTATTTACTTTGACCGTATATCGGTATAACTGTAGTTAGTTATATACATTTTGAATAAAATATGCACCAACTGACCGGGACAAAAAAGACAGTTCGTTATATTCACCAGTTTGCTACAACAATATTCGTTATAAACGTAGTTTGATGACCTTCAAGGTTTAACGCTATTTCTTTACTTTGACCTTATATCGTTATAGCCGTAGTTTAATATATGTATTTTGAATAAAATATAATATATGTATTTTGAATAAAAAAAACACCAATTGACCGGGACAAAAATACATTTCGTTGTTTTGTTTTAACCATATTTTATTCAAGGATGAAATGGATTGGGCACAAGTAATCCAACTCAGGAACGCCCTCTCCCAGAAGTTACGTATTTCATATTTACAATATAAAACATTGACAACAGGGAATTGTTGAGTGAATTTACAAGATCTTTAAAGAGGATGTGTATAATACATACAAGAATAAAACTAGAAATAAATAACTAAATTTATTTACTTTAACCATATATAGTTATAACCGTTGTTAGTTGTATGTATTTTGAATAAAATATACACCAATTAACTGGGACACAAAATACAGTTCGTTATATTCGTCAGTTTGCAATATCCGTGTTCGTATCAAATCTAGCATACCGTCCTTCAAAGGTTAAAACTGTTCGCACACTTCACCGCCCCCCAGGTGGTTTTGACAGCTTATACGTTGATTTTTCTAACACTCACTGGTCCAAATGTTACCGGTCCACAGCGAAACATTCTGGTCTTTCGAATGAGCTAGGAATCAGTGAGAAGGCGGTTGAACCCAGAACACACAGAACAACATACTCAACCTCACTGTTCCAACCAAAAACATTCGAATCACGAAACATTTAAACCTCAAACACAAGCCCCACGCATCCGACTTGAGCACGCAACGTCCGCACAAGCACACACACATCCACCGACCGACACACAATACAACACACCAAACACGCACACGCACATACACATGCATAGGCTCTCTGACCAAGCCATCTCAAAAACACGTACTTCAACCGACAAACGATACACCAAACAGGCACACACACATGTCGTTAGAGGCAACTAACGCGATCGGGTGGTCAGGCTCGCTGACTTGGTTGACACATGTCATCGTATCCCATTTGCGTAGATCGATGCTCATGCTGTAGATCACTGGATTGTCTGGTCCAGACTCGATTATTTACAGACTGCCGCCATATAGGTGGAATATTGCTGAGTGTGGCGTAAAACTAAACTCACTCACTCACTCACTCAATAATAGCAACACTAGTGAGTGAGGGAGGGAGGAAGCGTGTTTTACACACGTGGAAGATCGAACCTGTATTTTGGGGCATATGACCAACAGTTGAAATGTGCATATCATTTGGCCGCCAAATTTCCATTTCTTTCGCAGTGTATTTCTGGAGCCATTTCTTCCATGATTATTTACAGACCGCCGCCATATAGCTGGAATATTGCTGAGTTCGGCGTTAAACAACGAACAAACACAATTCGTGAGAGCTATGTAACATATTTCATCTGACGGCGTCTCTGCCCCTCCTACAACACACGCACCAACTTCCATCTCTTCTTCCGCTTCAGCTGGTTTCACATCCACACAAGCTCGTCAGGAGGAGGAAGAAGGTGCTAACAGCGGAAGACCAGGATGACAACACTTAGACTCTTGACACCAAGGTCGCTCAAGATGGCGTACTGGACATGGGTCTGGCTGCTTACAACTATCCTCGTACCAGGTATGTCTTGTCAGACCCGAGACGATCCGGGTTAGAATTTTTCTTCAATAACCCATGCTTATCTCCCCCGTGAAGATCCGGGTTAAAATTGTTCTTCAATAACCCATGCTTATCTCCCCCGTGAAGATCCGGGTTAAAATTGTTCTTCAATAACCCATTCTTATCTCCCCCGTGAAGATCCGGGTTAGAATTGTTCTTCAATAACCCATGCCTGTCTCCCCCGTGAAGATCCAGTCCCTGCCTGGCGCTCGGCATTAATGGGTACAACAAGGACTGGTCGGCTCGGAGTCAGTATAATGTGTCTGAGTGAGGTATTCATGCTTCACTGCGGTATGGTATCTCAGTGGGCTAGCACTAAAAAACCAGCATAAGTCTGGGCTAGTACAAGCAGCCGCACATACACATACACACGCATGCAAGTCGTCATATGAGCGAAATATTCTCAAGAACGACGTTAAACCCAATTTCACCTCACCTCACCTCACCGTGAAGATCCGGGTAAGAATTGTTCTTCAATAACCCATGCCTGTCTCCACCGCGAAGATCCGGGTTAGAATGGATCTTCAATAACCCATTCTTGTCTCCCCCGTGAAGATCCAAGTTGGAATTGATCTTCAGCAACCTGTGTTTGTCTCCCCCGTGAAGGTCTGGGTTAGAATTGAAATTCAGTCACCCATGATTGTTGTAAGAGGCGACTAACGGGATTGGGTGGTCAGGCTCGCTGACTTGGTTGGCACATGTCATCGTATCCCACTTGCGTACATCGATGCTCATGTTGTTGATCACTGGATTGTCTGGTCCAGACTCGATTATTTACAGACCACCGCCATATAGGTGGAATATTGCTGAGTGCGGCGTAGAACTAAACTCACTCACTCTCTAGTAGCGAGTGTATCAACTTTGCATTGACGTATACCTGGCACCTTCGTCTGACTAAGGCCACTGAACCTCGATGAAAATCCTAGGGGCGGACAATATGGCGTAGTTCCTGCAGCGTTAATGGAGTTTCGGATGGTTCATCGGGTGACAAATAAGGGGATCGTGTGGCCCAAGGCATCACATTAACTTTGTTCTGACTAAGACACTGCTGTACAACTTGAAGACGCTGATGTTCTTCGTCTGAATTGGTTGCTGGATGCCGAAGATGTCGTCGCAGATACACCTCTGCTGCCCGGTAGGGGTGTAAGTGTTTCTGGAGCCAGTGTCCAAGGTGCGTGGTTCACATCCATCGGTCTTAACGTGGAGTCGTTACTATCGGGCGGCCTGTAACTTTGTCTGTAACTTAATTGTTTGCTGAAAACGTTGCAATACGTGCCAAATGGTGTTTTGTGAACGCTGAATGGACGAGCATTCCTAATGCGCTATACTCCATTCACTAAGTGAGGTGAGGTGAAATTGGGTTTAACGTCTTGCTTGAGAATATTTCGCTCTTATGACAACGTGCATGCGTGTGTATGTGTAGGTTCGGCTGCTTGTATTAGCAAGCTGGTTTTATAGTGCTAGCCCACTGAGATACCATGCCGCAGTGAAGCATGAATACCCCACTCAGACACATTATGCTGACTCCCAGCCGACCAGTCCTTGTTGTACCCATTAATGCCGAGCGCCAGGCAGGGACCAACAAGTACCATATTTTAACATCTTTTGGTATGACGCGGTCGGGGATCGAACCCGCGACCTTCCTCTCTCCGGGCGGACGCTCTAACCACTACACCACGGTGGCGGTCCCATTCACTAAGTGAATGTATATAGCGCTAACAATCGGATTTTTTTTACCTCGGGTAACCCAAGCTGTCTGTGAAGCGCGAGAAGGTTGATAGTCAGATGGCTTATCCCAGCGGGTACCCATTTTCTGCTGGGTGAACAGAGACAATTTTGTACAGGCTCACTTGCCTAAGGTGAGACCACATGTATCACATGTGCTGCTTTGTGGGACACAACTGATGTCCTAGTACGTCTCAGGAGTCAAGCTGCCAAACACGGTCACCCATCCAAGGACTCTCAGCGTCCAACGTTGCTTAACTTCAACTATGCACAGGTCCACACTCACCACTACCAAACTGAAACGGACCTATAGCTCTCCAAGTGTCGTTTTCCACCAGATTGACATGCCGAACCTTTTCCAGAACGATGTGCACGGTGTTTTCAGACTTCTGCAATACTTAAGCCAGCACTGTGTGAGTGAGTATGGTTTTACGCTGCTTTTAGCAATATTCTAGCAATATCGCGGCGGGGAACACCAGAAATAGGCTTTACATATTGCAGCTATTTGGTGAATCAAACCCGGGTCATCGGCGTGACGAGCGGACGACTTAACCACTATGCTACCCCACCGCCCCTAGCCCAGCACTGAGTGGTTAGTGTAAGCGCCTGGTTGTTTGGCCTTGTGAGCATGGATGGCCATTTTATCGACCGTAAATGTTCTTGCAAATTTCGTGGAATTCGAATAACGGGTTGGTTGGGTTTCTTCGATCATTTTAACAAACTATTTCTCTGGTTCAAATCCAAATATTCAAATCCGTTCACACGATTAGCAATGAAGAAAATCGCGTCACATCACTTTTACCTCTGAGCGTATATATATGTTCACCCTCAACATCGCGAGTGAGTTGGGTTTTTCGTCGCTTTTAGCAATATTCGCCGGGGGACACCGTAAATGGTCTCATACATTGTGTCCATGTGGGAAATCGAACCCGGGCCTTCAGCGTTAACCACTACCCTACCCCACCGGCCCTCAGCATCATGAAGGTGTAAAACATGACAGTCTTGCTTTTGTTATAGTGACTAATTCAGGACAGCCATCGTCCAAATATTTAAAAAGTCCAAAACTATGTTGTCAAGACATGTGAGACTTTATTGTAAAACATATATGATGCTAACCTGTAATCTTAATCACTACTGTACATCCTTATCACTACCGCATTGTACATTGACTTGTCAGCCCATTAATTATTGTATAAGACATTTGTAACCTTCATCGGTAATCCCCTTTGGCCGTGTCTGCCATCACATCAACTGGTCAAGGAAGTGCTATTGTTTTTCTGTCTGTCCATTGATGAGTCATCGCCTGTCCATTGTTGTCAAAAACTGTATATATATATACTTAGTATGCTCACATCTAGACAGTGAAGGAGTACGAGGCCGGTATTCTGTGTTGGAACGTCCACGAGCAGGATAATGCTGCTCGTAGGAAACGTCCTGGGGTTGAGCAGGTACTCCGCTCACCACATTTATGTCTTGTGTATTTGTTTGTCATGTAACTAAAGAAGTTTGAACTCAACTATGCCTTCGTCTTCATCAACGCACACTTCATGTTAACATGAGCTAATTCCCCAGTTGACGCATATCCACGCGTTGACAGTTTCTTCACATGGTGTCTTGCAAATATTGAAAGAAGCAGTCATTAATTCCTGACAATTAAGTTATTCTTTTTGATCTGCAATTTGACATAGCTTTCTAAATAACTTTAGGTATACTTGTTGATTTGTACGGAAACGTTTTAGGGTCGTTAGTATTTTACATTGAATATCTTGAAATTTCAAAATATTAAGTAAGTTGAAATTTCAAGATCTTGAATTTCCGCTTAGCATCTTGAACTTTCAAGTAAACAATTAACCGAATGACCAAGAAAGCCCCAGGGGCGGATCCAGGATTTTGGGGAAGGGGGATTACATGTCCATAGGTTAGGGTGTAATGGTCAGGGAAAATAAATTCGAGGGGGGGTGGGGGGCGTACACACACACACCAACAATCAAAGTCTTCCGTAAATATTCTTTACGATATGGTTTTGTTCTTCAGGTAAGATTGATGCGGCAACACTTAGTGTCAATGGATCAACGTCCACCGCAGTCGCCTCAACGACAGAAATTCGTCTAACATGCAGGTATACACTCTCGGCGAATGAAAATGCCACCAGGCTGAGCTGGAACGATCCTAAAGGGACCGAAATTTTGACATGGAACATCAACGTTTCGCCTGCAAGCAAATCTCCGTGGACAAAAAGCGCCTCTCAAACAACTGCAACGGCGATGCTGGCCCCTGCACACGTGACCAAGACGTCGGGAGGGACGTACACATGCAAGTTAGCATCTTCGTCGAGAAATGTGACTGAAACAACGACGGTTACTATACAATGTAAGTGACGATGTGTGTTTGTTTAATAACGGTGCACTCAGCAATATTTTAGCTATATGGCGACGGTCTGTGAATAATCGAATCTGGACCAGACAATCCAGTGTCTAAGAGCATGAGCATCGATCTGCGCAATTTGGATATGATGACATGTGCCCACCATGTCAGGGAGTGAGAACACCCGATCACGTTAGTCGCCTCTTACTACAAGCTGAAGGCCAATTCTAACCCTTCACGCAGCGAGTCCAAGTTAGCATGGTCGATAGATTAGTGATGGTTGGGAAGACGACTTCAATTTTACCAATGTTGGAAATTTGAGATAGAAAATAGCCCTGAAGGTTTTTATTACTGATATAATAAAAATCTTCCGATTTCAGAAAAGTATCTCCTCCTGCCGGCTTATGTACATTTACTCATCTTAAAATACAGAACCTGTAATCATAACCTACCTGTTGAAGTTGGCCGTTGGCATGGCATTGATCGCGAAACAGAACCTGTAATCTCTGTAAATCGCCTGCTGTAGCAGATGAATTTCATTATTTTTTTAAATGCCAAGCTTGTACTGAACAAAGAAAGAAACACATTTCCAATAAATACTTATCTTTCCCTAATCTAATGACTTATAAGAAAAACTATTTCTGAAGCAAAATCTTGCACAATCACAAAACTTAGCAAAATACCTAAACTTAGTTGAGAAAAGTGTGAAAAAGACTAAATGCTTATATGTGATATAAAACTATAATTGTACTTTCTGCCACCTTGCCTTTATGTATATGCATTGTCAAGGTTTAATCATATTGCTCTTGTACCACCAAAAGTGTTGGTTTTTTTAGAATAAAAGAATTGGAATTGGCCGAGAAGCACATAAGGTCTCTGTTGAGTTCATCTCGATGGACGCTAAAAGGTCTAGCGTCTTCATTGAGTCTCTCGGTGAGGTAGTCTCGTGGTTAAAGCGTTCCCTCGTCACGCCGAAGACCCGGGTTCGATGCCCCACATGGGTGCAATGTGTGAAGCAGATATCCGGTACCCCCAGTCGCCGGGGATATTATTGCTGGACTATTGCTAAAAGCGGCCTAAAACAAAACTCACTCACTCATTGATTCTCTCTCTGGGTTCATATCTTTAGATAAACCAACCGTGACTCTTAACCCCACCGGTACCTACGACGTCAACCAAGGCAGCCAGCTGTTACTGACGTGCGCGGCACAGGCTGTACCTACGGCGACAATTCAGTGGATGAAAGGGTCATCGACTCTCAGCGGGACGTCAGGTGAGCTGGAAATTTCAATTTGTCCAAACAACTACCTGTAAAATCCGCATGTTTGGTTTTGTATTCCAAAACTTACTGTCAACTGGACTACTTTCACTTTGTCAACAATTAGTATAGGTTTGATTAAAGTTCAATACTGTTTGATTACACATGGGTTAAAAGTAAGACTGGCTATCGATATAGATCACAGAGATTGATAATCGTTAACTTAATATCGATCCATTATCGATAAAAATCGGAGAAGTAACTTTGAGCAAAAATGCCAAAATATGTCTAAAGGAAATCATGAATATATTTACCACGACGGGTGAATGTTGACATGTGTATTCATGGGTTACTAAAAAAAGCATCCGGAACATAATTTAGAAGCAGCCCATGATTAAAAAACCTGTATCAAGCTTTCTGTTTTGTGTGAGTAAATTAAACATTTCTTCTGTCACTAAAGTTTGTGAAACATATTATCTATGACACTAGTTTCATATTGATAATCATTCATAATTATTCCTATAGACGATATTTTCGATTATCCTAGTGAAAGGTCATTCAGTGCAAAGATAGTTCACTCATGTGTGACAGAAGGTACGATGGTTTTAATCCCAGATTCTCTGATCACACAATGCCGTTTAGAAAGTGATCAAATGTGTAGCATATGTTATATTTGGAATTACACTTTCTTAGTAAAGTACAGATTCTAGTACTTTTGTTGGGTTGAGTCCCATCCAGGATTTGTGTGCTTGAGATTATGGTATGGGTTCGAATCCCGGATGGAACTTAATCCCAGATTCTCGCTCCTTGTGATTTATGGTTTGAGAGCACCAAACCCGTTTTCACAGATAAATTTAAATTTCTGGGACCGACCTGATTCTTGCTTCTCCCATATTCAGAATACAGGACGAGAAATAACTGAAATACAAAGCAGTGTAAAACTTAATTCAGTCAGTGGGTGATAACTTTTGTCATGTGATTATCCTTCACAGTGAATAAGCCCAAGGCTGTCCGGGCTGATGCAGGGACATACAAATGCACGGCGACTAACACCATGATCAGCGGAACAGGAAGTGCCACAGGAACAGTTGCCGTTACCATAAACTGTACGTAAGACTACACCATACAGCGAGTTAGTGAGTGAGTATGTTTTTTATGCCGCAATATTCCAGCAAAATAGCGGCGGGGGACACCATGAAATGGGTTTCACACAGTGTACCCATTTCTGGAATCGAACCCGGGTCTTTGGCGTGACGAGCCATCTCTTTAACCACTAAGCTACTAAACCCCTCCCCACACAACCCTCTCCCTCTTCCCGTCTTCTTCGTCTACCTCCACCTGATACCTGCTCTCCCCTCTCTCCCTCCCTTCCTCCCCCCTCAATCCTTCTCCTCCCCCTCCCCCTTCTCTCTTCCACCACATAACACATATAGGTAACCAAATAGACAATATACTGTTATTTTAATAGCTGGTGCTCGCCACTCAATCCGTCTCACGTACATTGCACCTTGCTTGAAAATATCGTGTGAGTTTCGCGTGGATGACGCGTGAGTATATTAATCTCGTGACAACGTGGACAAAATGGTAACAAGAACTGAATTAACTTAATTCATGTTGGAGTGGGTAATACATTGAACAACATATACTCTCCCCCAAAAGAAACCCTTAGGTGTATTTGCACATCACCCTCCAAAACTTCTCTGCACTGTCTCGGCATGGACTGAATCAGTCTTTGAATTCGACCTTGTGGGATCCTGGCCCATTCCTCTTGCAATGCCCGCGACAGTTGCTCTAACGTATGGGGCGCCGGTTAACGTTCATCCCCCAAATGCTTGATGCTATTGAGGTTTGGCGACGGCAATCCTTCTACAGTATCGGTCATTATCGGAAAGCGTCATTCGTTACTGAACCATACACGTCACCAGTTTGGTAGATTCCAGAATTGAACGTTATTGCGTCACTGGACAAGGCGACGTCGACGCAGTCGTCGCAGGGCCCAAATAGGGTCCGGCTTCTAATAAACGGTTACGAATAGTTTGCGCCAACACTTTCCTCGAACCAGGCACTGCACTTGTAGCTGCAGTTGCTGTGGCAGATCGAGTCCGCAAATGAAGTACCCGGATGTACCTATCCTCCGCTGCAGTGGCTTTCTGAGGTCTCCCACTTCGAGGTCGATCTTGCGTAGAATTGGTCTGTTGATATAGATCCCATAAACAACTGTTGGTACTCTGGTGAACATTGAGGTGACGCGCAACGGCAGTTTAAGACTCCCCAGCCTCCAGACGTCCAATGGCAATGTTTCGTTATACAGCACTGAGTCACGGCATAACAATATTCTTTCATTTAGATACAAACTGCAAATGACCATCTAAAAGCAAAACGACCTTCGACTTCTTTGAGTGGCATTTTAGAAGTTAGAAGTCAAATAGAACGGTATATACTTGTATGAACGACAACTTCTTTAATTAAAGAGCACGACGTTTCGATACAGGTTCTTGTAACGTTTTCAAGTATGAATGATACTTGTTCATCTATACTTGTTCTGTCTATCAGAGCGACCTTATGAGACAATGTCCCTGCTCACGATTCCTCAGAACAGCACGTGCTTATTGCGAACCACTTTTTCTCGATGACATTTTCATGCAAGTTGACACTTTCAAACTTAAACGTGCAGTTTAGTTTCGAAGATGCGTTTTTGCGCTATGCATTCGTTCCACGTACACAAACCTGCATTATAATGGCGAAATTCGTCCAACAGAGTAGTGAGTGAGTGAGTTTAGTTTTACGCCGCACTCAGCAATATTCCAGCTATATGGCGGCGGTCTGTAAATAATCGAATCTGGACCAGACAATCCAGTGATCAACAGCATGAGCATCGATCTGCGCAACTGGGAACCGATGACATGTGTCAACCAAGCCAGCGAGCCTGACCACCCGATCCCGTTAATCGCCTCTTACGACAAGCATTGGTTCCTGAAGGTTCATTCAAACCCGGACCTTCACAGGTTCAGGATTACCCTGCGGTGTATATTCTAGATTAAACTCAGGGATGGTCGTATCGGGAATACCTCTCAATGTGAGGACGGTCCATGCACTGTGTTTAACTAATTGTAACCATTTCAACGATTTTGGCATCAAGGTTTTTTAACTTAGGTGAAGATGAGAATAGCTTTGAGCAGCCCCTGCTTGTCGTAAGAGGCTAGACACGGTATCGAGTGGTCAGGTAACCTATGTGGGGATTAGAATCGTCTTCAGCAGCCCTTCCTTGTGGCTCGTTGACTCGGTTGATCTCACCGGACGCTCAGCACAAGCCAACGAGTACGTAATAAGGGTATTTGTTATACTTTCTTCTCTTGTTCTCCAGACCTAGACAACCCGAGTATGGCGATGTCTGTAACTAACACTACAGTGAAGGAGAACCAAAGGGTGACCATAACCTGCACAGTTAGCAGTGTTCCAACTGCTACCCTGACCATAAGTGGACCATCCATCTCACAAACGACAACCAGCACATCGGCCTCAACCACCTTCAGTGCCAGGTGTTCGAATACAGGAACCTATCTGTGTCGAGCAACTAATGCGAAGGTTCAGCCAGCAAAGGTGGTCACGAAAACATTGCGTGTATTGTGTGAGTATAAAGTTCACAGGAATGTGAGTGAGTGAGTGAGTGAGTATAAAGTTCACAGGAATGTGAGTGTGAGTGAGTGAGTATAAAGTGAGGAATGTGAGTGAGTGTGTGAGTGAGTGTGTGAGTGAGTGTGTGTGTGAGTGAGTGAGTGAGTGAGTGAGTGAGGTGAGTGAGTGGTGAGTGGTGTGTGTGAGTGTGTGAGTGAGTGAGTGTGTGTGTGGGTGGGTGAGTGAGTGAGTGGGTGGATAGGTGGTGAGTGAGATGTGTGGAGTGAGTGAGTGAGTGGTGAGTGGGTGGGTGGTGAGTGGGTTTGTGGGGTGGATAGGCGGTGGATGAGATGAGTGAGTGAGTGAATGAGTTATGGAGTGAGTGAGTGAGTGAACCAGTTTGTTGGTGAATAGGAGATGGGTATGATGAGTGAGTGAGTGAATCAGCGAGTGATTGAGTGGAAAGATAAAGGCGGTGGATGAGATCAGGGATTGCTGTGAATGCTTTACTTGACATCTGAAGTTGCGTGATAAACACTTCAACCTAATGTCAGGGCCGTAGTTAGACGGGGGCAGGTGTTTGATATAACACTCTGTTAACATTGATAGTGCCCTCCTTATTAAGAAAAGTTAACTACGGCCCTGAATGTCCACAGCCTACTTACACGAAACATTAAGAACTAATAGTGAATTACAGGAGATTACTGAAGGCTACTTTCACAGATTACGACTCCATACCATCCACAGGAGTATATGAAAATAATGACGACACCTGCATCAGTTGAAAACTTTTAGACGTTTCATACGTTTTGAAAAGGGTGACTGTGGCTGTAAAGTTATACATATTGGTATTGATATGTAGTTTGCGCCAAAAATTTACAGAATGGTATTTTTTTCTTATTGTTTTGTTAAGCCTATAAGACTTTGATAAAAGATGCTCAAAATCGGTATTCATTGACGTAAAGATAATTATTGGTTTGTTCAATCTATATAACATTCACAAAAGGGAAAAAATGCTGTTTGTCTGGTCCAGTCTGCATCAGTTTGACAACAAAGGGAAAATCTACTGGGCTTGTGGACCCGACATCACATCACATTGACAACAAGGAGAAACCTGTTGAGGTTGTTCTCTCTATATCACACTGACAACAAGGGAAATGTTCTTTTTACCAGGTAAGCCACGACAGGGAGCAGGCAGTCAACAAAATTTGACCAAGAGGGTGTCCGAATCTGCGATATTCACCGCCAACGTCATCGCCGATCCTCCTCCTCAGTACACGTGGAAGATCAAAGACCCAGATACTGGTCTCGTTAGACAAATACAGAACAAGTCTGGCCACGTTGAAATAATCAACAATAATTTGAGGTCATCACTGAAAGTCACAGTAGAAAACGCCGACGACTACGCCCAATATATCCTGGAGGTCATGAACGTAGAAGGGGAGACAACTCTAAATTATTGGCTTCGTTCTCAAAGTAAGAGCTTGTGGTTTGATAATTATAACGAATTTTGAAATGAGCTTATTTTGAAGCTGTTTTTAAGAAATCATGAACGAATTGATAAGCAGACCAAAACTATTAATAGACCTGGTCTGGAACTATGAATGAGTGGGTATAGTGTAGTTTCAGCAATACAACAGCAAGATCAAAGCAAGGTCACAGCAATACCACAGCAATATCACAGCAAGGTCACATCAAGGTCACTGTGAACCGAAATAGTTTTTCGTGTTACAAATCCATACATTGAATTCCGACACGTAGCCCACAGTAACAATCATACTTAGATATACCTGCTTCAGCTTCACTGAAACATCACAGGGTACCCTTGTGGTTCAAGCGCTGGGCTGTCACGCTTAAGTGCCGTGTTCGATTCCCCACATGTGTAGAATGTGTTAACTAATTGCTGGTGTTCCCTGCCGTCATATTGCTGGAATATTGCTGGAATATTGCTAAAACTGCTCGAAACCTTACCTACACACATTCACTGTAACATCACTGAGGGAAATCTCTATTTACGCGACGCGCATATGAGAACAATCAATTACATTCAAACCGAATTAGACTTACAAATTAACCAATGATTTGTTAGCCAAACGGGTTTGGGCAGAAACATGGGAACATATGCCACTAATAAGGAAGTGTATCGGAAATTAGTTTGTCCTGAGCCTCTGAAGATATGTAAAACATATCTAATGTCACCAACTTTAGTGTCTGATAAGGGCAGGGGCGGTGGGGTAGCCTAATGGTTAAACCTAGCGTTCGCTCGTCACGCCGAAGACTCGATTCTCCACATGGTTAAAATGTGTTAATCCCATTTCTGGTGTTCCCCGCCTCGATATTGCTGGAACATTGTTAAAAGCGGAGTAAAATTAAATTCACTCACTCACTCGATTCAAGTTGTATGTCAGAGGACTTCATATCTACGTAAATATGTTGTCTGTTAAGCTGTGCCGTTCAGGGTTCAAAACTTAGAAGAGGCTAACGTGACGACCGACTCCATCACCGTACGCTGGACGTCGGCCTTCAACGGTGGTGCTAGGCAACAATATCACCTACAGTACCAGACCACGCTGGACAGAGAGAGGAGGGTCTGGACACAGAAGACAGCCAGAATTGAAGACCCTGGTCGGAAGAACCTGGTGTACGCCACCATATCGGACATCTATCCTGGTAGAACCTACACCGTTAGAATATTCTCCAACAACACCTTTGGGAACAGTGAATACTCCAACAGCATCAACCTCACCACGTCAGGTAGGAGCACAATAATTGCCACAGACCTCATCACATAGGGTGGGCATCACAATAAAAGATACCACAGCCGTAAAGAGTCTGTCTTCAGTAACCCATGCTTGTCGTAAGAGGCGAATAACGGGGTCGGGTGGTCAGGCTTGCTGACTTGGTTGACACATGTCATCATATCACAGTTGCTTTGATCGATGCTCATGCTGTTGATCACTGGATTGTCTGGTCCTGACTCGGTTATTTACAGACCGCTACCATATAGCTGTAATATTGCTGACTGCGGCGTAAAACTAAACTCGACACATGTCATCGTATCACAGTTGCTTTGATCGATGCTCATGCTGTTGATCACTGGATTGTCTGGTCCTGACTCGGTTATTTACAGACCGCTACCATATAGCTGTAATATTGCTGACTGCGGCGTAAAACTAAACTCGCTCAATCACAACCAACAGATGTACGTACCTCTGGTTTGTCAGTAATTCTTCGAGTGTTTAGCGATGCGTGAAGATCCGGGTTAGAATTGATCTTCAGTAACCCATGCTTGTAAAAGGCGACTAATCAGCACATGCTGATCGATGCACATCACTGGATTGTCTGGCCCAGTCCGGAGCCATATAGGTGGAATATTGCTGAGTGTGACGATAAACTACAAAGAAACAACTTTGAAGAACACATACTGCTTACAATGGATAGTGTCTGTTTTCCTTATATGGTAGTTTAATGACGCATAGTGTAGTTCTGATGGGAGCTTGATGGGGCATCAACTGTTGGACATTACAGATGAATATAAATGGAAACATTGTAAAATCGAGGCATATTTGGCAGTGCTTTTCCAGCTAAAGGATTAAAATAAATCAACAACATTGTTTAGTTGAATGCTGTCTTTACAATTGATAAGTTCTCAAAGGAATATAGCTCAGTTCTGTTCAAAGTGGATGTTGTACCATGAACTAGCTAATGTAGATATGTAGATTTCAAAATTTCAACTCTTGATCTAATGAGTACAAAATTTATATTTTGTGGAGTCTATGTTAAATATGTTTATGGTAATCTTAGTGTGAATCAGTGTGTATGTCAGTGTTAATTTAACTATCTGAGTCCATAACATCATAAACTTAATATGAACCTCAGTAACAGAACTAATTTAGTATGTATAACAATTGTCTTTTCAATCTTGCTTGTTTCTTTTTAAGATGCCTAATATCTTTTCTTGTATGATTTGGGACCAGCATGGAAGCATACAGAAATATAATATTAATTACAAAATATAATAGCTTAATGGGAAGAACTTGATTTATCTTACCTCCCACATAAATGTCGTTTTCTGATTAGATAAGCGCTCTTCTAATATTTTCAATGTACTCTGCTTACAAGCGAGTAACATTTTCTATGTGGGAATTCATTTGGTACTTCGTGCCAGTAGTTGAGTCACGTATTGATGTACGGAAATTACCGATCTTTTGCGAATGCAAACCAATGGAAGGGAGATAACTCTAAATCTGTTTTCCTGTCGTCTGCTAGATTCTATGTCATCTGAAAATCTGGTATTGGCTAATTGCATAATTCTGGTACTCCTTATTATGATCCGATACCCGTGTTTGTAACAATTTAAAATTAACATTGACGTGTTAGGTAAGATAAATACGTTGTGCACCAATCCCTGTACCCTCTATGTTTGTTTATGTTTATGACGCCCATTTTAGTACATGTATCTCTTTTGGCGGGTTGCTGAAATCAGTTTGCATAAGATTGCATTGCATTGCATTGCTTTGTTTTGCTTTGCTTTGCTTTGCTTTGCTTTGAATTACCTTGTTTTGTTAAATTGGTCCATTCTGTATATTTGGATTTTACGTTGGTTTTTGCTAGATGGGTTAATTTGTCATTATTTCTGTTTTTTTTTTTTTTTATTATTATGTTGTTTTTATGTGTTATTTGTTGTTATTTTTGGTTAATTTTGTTTGCTTCTTGTTGTTTTTTTTATCGAGTGTTACATCTGTTTATACCCTGCTGAGTCGGAGCACAATTAGCACGACATATCGTCTTTCACGTTGTAATCTTTGGTCCAGGACTCACTGTAAGGGAATGTCGTATGTCAGGAATTAGGCTCGAAAAAAATACTGTGTCGCGTTACCTTGGAACGAAAACGTATTAATCCATCCAATTTGTGTTTCTGTTTTGAACGATGGTCAGTTGTTGTTATAAACTGACATTTTGATTATTTGTCTGCTTTCAGAGTAATATATATACTCATGCCAATAATGGTTGTCACCCCCTTCAATCTTTTTAATTGGAGAGGGGGTGTTGGGTAGGGATGTGAGGTGTGTGTGGGGTTGGGGTTGGGGTTGGGAGGGGGGTGACAACCATTATTGGCATGAGTATATTATATTGTTTTGTCTTTTGAAGTACCACAACAGTTGTCGGTCGGGGCTGGAATAGGAATAGGCATTGCAGTATCCATCGTTTTAGTAGCACTAACCGTTGGCTGCCTAGTGCTGTACGTTAAAGTAGTTCGACCAATGAGAGGTAAGTAAGATAATTGCGCATGTACATTATAACGACTGTTAACCATGAAGTCTTAAAAAGTCTTTCTGTATTGTTGAGGAAAATACGAGAAGACTCCTCCATTGTTCATGAAGTCACAAGTTTATCACATTTCGTCATTTGAACAAAAGACTACAATTTATCCTAGTTACTTAACCCCTAAATATACGTAAATATACCCAGTGAAATAACACTCATTCATTATGACTCTACTTTGCAGATGAGGCACAGAAGAAAACTGGGCTGTAAGTTCATATGTATAGTGTGGATGGAATGTTTCCTTGATCCAACCAATGACGTTGTTGGAATATCCCATATTCTCCAACCTTTGATTTTTGTCAAGGTGAGGTGAGGTGAGGTGAAATTGGGTTTAACGTCGTGCTTGAGAATATTTCGCTCATATGACGACGTGCATGCGTGTGTATGTGTATGTGCGGCTACTTGTACTAGCCCAGACTGAAGCTGGTTTTATAGTGCTAGCCCACTGAGATACCATGCCGTAGTGAAGCATGAATACCCCACTCAGACACATTATACTGACTCCGAGCCGACCAGTCCTTGTACCCATTAATGCCGAGCGCCAGGCAGGGACCAACAAGTACCATACTTTAACGGTTTTTTGGTATGACGCGTTCGGGGATCGAACCCGCGACCTTCCGCTCTCCGGGCAGACGCTCTAACCACTACACCACGGAGGCGGTCGATTTTGTCAAGAGGTCCGATACAAACAACATCGTAGAGCTGTAATATTGCAGAAACAAATATATACTCATGATATGGTCACAATTGTACAATCGACTCTGCTGGAAAGGGTTTTGATGCTTTTATCTAAATATTGTATTTTATATAATTCCTGATATAGGTGACATTTTCTGAGAGAATAAAATAACCATAAACTGCAGTTAGGGATGTTTCTCCCTTACCGGCCTCAATATGGCATCGGGCGGTGGGTAGCTTAGTGGTTAAGGCGTTTGCTCGTCACGCCGAAGACTGAGGTTCCATTCCCCGCATGGGTACAATATGTGAAGCCCATTTTGCTGGAATATTGCTAAAAGCGGCGTAAAACTAAACTCACTCACTCACTGATCCTAGTATAAGGCTGTATAATTGGTCTGCAAGAAATTGTTCTACAGGGAAGGGAGAACATATGCACCGGATGAAAACCTCTTCAGAAGATCATCCTGTGTTGTCTTTGTTCAACTCTTTCTTTACTTGTGACTCACTTTTTGTTCTCTATGATTTTTAGAAAGATCAACAACCCCGAATACGACCCACAATCGCTTGAAAATCCAGGTATGTCAACATGTCTAAAACAATTACAATATTCTCCGGGAATGTCAACACAAGAACAATCACCTTATTGTCCAGGTATGTTAACACATACACAATCACCTTATTATCCAGGTATGTCAACACACAATTACCTAATTCTTCAAGTATGTCAACACACAAACAATGACCTTATTATCCAGGTATGTCAACACACGCACAATCACCCTATTCTCAAGGTGTGTCAACACACGAACAATCACCCTATTCTCGAGACGTGACAACACACGAACAATCACCCTATTCTCCAGGTATGTCAATACATGCACAAAGTCGTTATTATCTAGGTATGTGAACACAAGAACAATCACCGTATTTTTCAGGTATGTCAACACACAATCACCCTATTCTCCAGGTCTGTCAACACACGCACAATCACCTTATTCTCCAGGTATGTCAACACACGAACAATAATGTGATTTCCTGGTATGTCAACACACGAACAATCACCCTATTCTACAGGTATGTCAACACACGAACAATCACCCTATTCTCCAGGTATGTCAACGCACGCACAATCACCTTATTCTCCAGGTATATCAACAACACGAACAATCACCCTATTCTTCAGGTATGTCAACAGACGCACAATCACCCTAGTCTCCTGGTATGTCAACACACTGCACAATCACCTTATTATCCAGGTATGTCAACACACGAACAATCACCCTATTCTCCAGGTATGTCAACACACGAACAATCACCATATTCTTCAGGTATGTCAACACACGAACAAGCACCTTATTCTCCAGGTATGTCAACACACGCACAATCACCTTATTATCCAGGTATGTCAACACACACAATCACCGTATTCTCCAGGTATGTCAACACACGCACAATCACCTTATTCTCCAGGTATGTCAACACACGAACAATCACCCTATTCTCCAGGGTCAACACATGTCAACAACACAGGTATGCACAATCACCTTATTCTCCAGGTATGTCAACACACGCACAATCACCTTATTATCATCCAGGTATGTCAACACACGCACAATCACCTTACAGGTATGTCAACACACCCACAATCACCTTATTCTCCAGGTATGTCAACACACTCACAATAACTTGATTTCCTTGTATGCCAACACATGCACAATCACCTTATTCTCCAGGTATGTCAACACAAGAACAATCACCATATTCTTCAGGTATGTCAACACACGAACAATCACCCTATTCCTCAGGTATGTCAACACACACACAACACACAGGAAAACGCACAATCGCCATATTCTCCAGGTATGTCAACACACGCACAATCACCTTATTCTCCAGGTATGTCAACACACGAACAATCACCCTATTCTTCAGGTATGTCAACACACGAACAAGCACCTTATTATCCTGGTATGTCAACACACGCATAATCACCCTATTCTCCAGGTATGTCAACACACGCACAATCACCCCATTCTGCAGGTATGTCAACACACGCACAATCAGATTATCATCCAGGTATGACAACACACCCACAATCACCTTATTCTCCAGGTATGTCAACACACGAACAATCACCATATTCTTCAGGTATGTCAACACACGAACAAGCACCTTTATTCTCCAGGTATGTCAACACACGCACAATCAGCTTATTATCCAGGTATGTCAACACACAGAATCACCGTATTCTCCAGGTATGTCAACACACGAACAAGCACCTTATTATCCTGGTATGTCAACACACGCATAATCACCCTATTCTCTAGGTATGTCAACACACGCACAATCACCTTATTCTGCAGGTATGTCAACACACGCACAATCAGATTATCATCCAGGTATGACAACACACCCACAATCACCTTATTCTCCAGGTATGTCAACACACGAACAATCACCATATTCTTCAGGTATGTCAACACACGAACAAGCACCTTATTCTCCAGGTATGTCAACACACGCACAATCAGCTTATTATCCAGGTATGTCAACACACACAATCACCTTATTCTCCAGGTATGTCAACACACGAACAATCACCATATTCTTCAGGTATGTCAACACACGAACAAGCACCTTATTCTCCAGGTATGTCAACACACGCACAATCAGCTTATTATCCAGGTATGTCAACACACGCACAATCACCCTATTCTCCAGGTATGTCAACACACGAACAATCACCCTATTCTCCAGGTATGTCAACACACGCACAATCACCACAATCACCCTATTCTCCAGGTATGTCAACACACGAACAATCACCCTATTCTACAGGTATGTCAACACACGCACAATCACCCCATTCTGCAGGTATGTCAACACACGCACAATCAGATTATCATCCAGGTATGACAACACACCCACAATCACCTTATCATCCAGGTATGTCAACACACCCACAATCACCTTATTCTCCAGGTATGTCAACACACTCACAATAACTTGATTTCCTTGTATGCCAACACATGCACAATCACCTTATTCTCCAGGTATGTCAACACAAGAACAATCACCATATTCTTCAGGTATGTCAACACACGAACAATCACCCTATTCCTCAGGTATGTCAACACACGAAAAATCGCCATATTCTCCAGGTATGTCAGCACACGCACAATCACCTTATTCTCCAGGTATGTCAGCACACGAACAATCACCCTATTCTTCAGGAATGTCAACACACGAACAAGCACCTTATTATCCTGGTATGTCAACACACGCATAATCACCCTATTCTGCAGGTATGTCAACACACGCACAATCACCCCATTCTGCAGGTATGTCAACACACGCACAATCAGATTATTCTCCAGGTATGTCAACACACGAACAATCACCTTATTCTTCAGGTATGTCAACACACTCACAATGACCTTATTATCCTGGTATGTCAACACACTCACAATGACTTGATTTCCTTGTATGCCAACACATGCACAATCACCTTATTCTCCAGGTATGTCAACACAGGAACAATCACCTTATTGTCCAGGTATGTTAACACACGCGTAATTACCTTTTTCTCCAGGTATGTCAACACACAAACAATCACCTTATTCTCCAGGTA
The DNA here is from genome assembly GCF_003918875.1 of Haliotis rubra. Taxonomy (NCBI): domain Eukaryota; kingdom Metazoa; phylum Mollusca; class Gastropoda; order Lepetellida; family Haliotidae; genus Haliotis; species Haliotis rubra. Next base: position 78,678 of record NW_025765405.1, read on the forward strand.
TGCCAACACACGAACAATAACGTGATTTCCTGGTATGTCAACACACGCACAATCAGCTTATCATCCAGGAATGACAACACACCCACAATCACCTTATTCTCCAGGTATGTCAACACACGAGCAATCACCATATTCTTCAGGTGTGTCAACACACGAACAAGCACCGAATTCTCCATGTATGTCAACACACGCACAATGACTTTATTATCCAGGTATGTCAACACACCCACAATGACCTTATTATCCAGGTATGTCAACACACACACAATGACCTTATTATCCGGGTATATCAACACACACACAATGACCTTATTATCCGGGTATATTAACACACACACAATCACCTTATTATCAAAGTATGTCAACACAAACACAATGACCTTATTATCCCGGTATATTAACACACGCACAATGACCTTATTATGCCAGGATGTCAACACACGCACAATGACCTTATTATCCGGGGATATCAACACACGCACAATGACATTATTATCCGGGTATCAACACACACAATGACCTTATTATCCGGGTATGTCAACATACACACAATCACCTTATTATTCGGGTATATCAACACACGCACAATCACCTTATTATCCGGGTATGTCGACACACACACAATGGCCTTATTTTCCGGGTATATTAACACACATGGCCACATACAATCACCTTATTATTAAAGTATGTCAACACACGCACAATGACCTTATTATCAGGGTATGTCAACACACACACAATCACCTTATTATCCGGGTATATTAACACACATAGAGTGACCTTATTTTCCATGTATATTAACACACGCGGGATCACCTTATTATCCGGGTATTTCAACACACACACAATGACCTTATTATCCGGGTATATAAACACACAAACAATCACCTTATTATCAAAGTATGTCAACACACACACAATGATATTATTATCCAAGTGTGTCAACACACACACAATGACCTTATTATACGGGTATATCAACACACACACAATGACCTTATTTATCCGGGTATATTAAAACACTCACAATCACCTTATTTTCAGGGTATATTAACACATATACAATCACCTTATTATCCGGGTATGTCAACACACGCACAATGACCTTATTATCCGGGTATATTAACACAAACACAATGACCTTATTATCCCGGTATATCAACACACACACAATGACCTTATTATCCGGGTATATCAACACACGCACAATGACCTTATTATCCGGGTATATCAACACACACACAATAACCTTATTATATGTATATTAACACGCAGTATCACTTATTATCCAGGTATGTCAACTTACCTTATTATCCGGGTATGTCAACACACACACAATCACCTTATTATCCGGGTATGTCAACACACGCACAATGACCCACCTTATTATCCGGGTATGTATATCAACACACACAATCACCTTATTATCCGGGTATATCAACACACACAACAATCACCTTATTATCCGGGTATGTCAACACACGCACAATGACCTTATTATCCGGGTATATTAACACACACAATCACCTTATTATCCGGGTATATCAACACACACACAATCACCTTATTATCCGGGTATGTCAACACACACGCAACAATGACCTTATTATCCGGGTATGTCAACACACACAATGACCTTATTATCCGGGTATATCAACACACGCACAATCACCTTATTATCCGGGTATGTCAACACACGCACAATGATCCTTATTATCCGGGTATATCAACACACGCACAATGACCTTATTATCCGGGTATATTAACACACGCAGTATCACCTTATTATCCAGGTATGTCAACACACACAATGACCTTATTATCCGGGTATATCAACACACACACAATGACCTTATTATCCGGGTATATCAACACACACACAATGACCTTATTATCCGGGTATATCAACACACACACAATGACCTTATTATCCCGGTATATCAACACACGCACAACACACCTTATTATATCCGGGTATGTCAACACACGCACAATGACCTTATTTATCCGGGTATATTAAAACACTCACAATCACCTTATTTTCAGGGTATATTAACACATATACAATCACCTTATTATCCGGGTATGTCAACACACGCACAATGACCTTATTATCCGGGTATATTAACACACGCACAATCACCTTATTATCCAGGTATGTCAACACACACACAATGACCTTATTATCCGGGTATATCAACACACACACAATGACCTTATTATCCGGGTATATCAACACACACACAATGACCTTATTATCCGGGTATATTAACACAAACACAATGACCTTATTATCCCGGTATATTAACACACGCACAATGACCTTATTATGCCGGGTATGTCAACACACGCACAATGACCTTATTATCCATATGTATACACACACAATCACCTTATTATCGGGTATATCAACACACACACAATGATCTTATTATCCGGGTATATCAACACACGCACAATGACTTTATTATCCGGGTATGTCAACACACACACAATCACCTTATTATCCGGGTATATCAACACACGCACAATGACCTTATTATTGGGTATCAACACACACAATAATCCCTTATTATCCGGGTATGTCAACACACACACAATCACCTTATTATCCGGGTATATTAACACACACACAATGACCTTATTATCCATGTGTATTAACACACGCACAATGACCTTATTATCCGGGTATATCAACACACACACAATGACCTTATTATCCGGGTATATTAACACACACACAATGACCTTATTATCCGGGTATATTAACACACATACAATGACCTTATTATCCAAGTATGTCAACACACGCACAATGACCTTATTATCCGGGTATGTCAACACACACACAATCACCTTATTATCCGGGTATATTAACACACACACAATCACCTATTATCGGGTATGTCAACACACATTATGACCTTATTATCCGGGTATGTCAACACACACACAATGACCTTATTGTTATAACACCGGGATATATGTCAACACACACAATGACCTTATTATCCACATGACCTTATCCGGGTATATATCAACACACACACAATGACCTTATTATCCGGGTATATCAACACACGCACAATGACCTTATTATCCGGGTATATTACACAACACAATGACCTTATTATCCCGGTATATTAACACACTCACAATGACCTTATAATGCCAGTATGTCAACACACGCACAATGACCTTATTAACGGGTATGTCAACACACACACAATCACCTTATTATCCGGGTATGTCAACACACGCACAATGACCTTATTATCCATGTACATTTACACACGTGGGTTCACCTTATTATCGGGTATATCAACACACACACAATGATCTTATTATCCGGGTATATCAACACACGCACAATGACTTTATTATCCGGGTATGTCAACACACACACAATCACCTTATTATCCGGGTATATCAACACACGCACAATCGCCTTATTATTCGGGTATCTTAACACACACACAATCACCTTATTATCCGGGTATATCAACACACGCACAATGACCTTATTATCCATGTATATTAACACACGCGGGATCACCTTATTATCTGGGTATGTCAACACACACAATGACCTTATTATCCGGGTATATTAACACACACACAATCACCTTATTATCAAAGTATGTCAACACACACACAATCACCTTATTATCCAAGTATGTCAACACACACACAATCACCTTATTATCCGGGTATATCAACACACACACAATCACCGTATTATCCGGGTATATTAACACACACATAATGACGTTATTATCCGGGTATATGAACACACACACAATGACTTTATTATCCGGTTACATATTAACACACGCGGGGTCACATTATTATCTAGGTATTTTAACACATTCACAATCACCTTTTTCTCCAGGTATGTCAACATCCAGGTGATGTTCCTTTAAAAATACACATAAGTCAGAAAATAAACATGGCTTTGTGGCTATAGTCCAGGGCCTAGATTTTCGAAGCTCTCTTAGCGTTAAGATAGTCGTAGGTTAATATTAATGTATGGCACTTACGACTATCTTAGCGCTAAGAGAGTTTCGAAAATCTAGACCCAGGTATGTATTTGTACATTTTTCGTTCACCTAGGTATGTCCAATTATGCTAACCTGGACAAAAACACCCGTGAGAAAGATTCGCCGGAGATGTATGATGACCTTACAGGCGCCCCCGTATACCAGAACGTCGACCATGCGCAGAATAGTAAGTGAGAGAGTTGGCGGGTGACTTGGGGTTGGGTGGATAAGTGAGTGAGTGAGTTGGTGGATGAGGAGGGGTTGGGTGGATGAGTGAGTGAGTGAGTTGGTGGGTGGGTGAGTAGAGGGTGGTGGATGAGTGAGTGAGAGAGTTGGGTGAGGATATGATGGGAGGATAAATGACTGACTGAGTGGATGTGTTGTTGGTTGAGTAGGTGGTGGCTGGGTGAGTGAGTGAGTTGGTGGGTTATGGTATGGTGAGTGGCTGAATGAGTGACTGAGTGGGTGGGTGAGTAGGGGGTAGTGAGATGAGTGAATGTCATTAGTTGAGTTGTACGCTATTTTTGGCTGTATTTCAGCCATATCAGGGTTGCTAGTTTAATAACGAGTATGGGCACCTACAATTTGTATGCGTTCATTACTGCAAGTACGGAATTGTGCTGATAAAGCCAGAATCACAACCAGAACTAATTAAGATTCGAACCCAGATCATAATTGGTCTGTATTGCCTTAACAAGTAGGGGCACCTGATACAACTCGGCCTCTTCTCTTCATTAGAATGGTAAATAGTCATGCTAGTTATTATTGATGATAATGATGATGATGATGATGATGATGATGATGATGATGATGATGATGATGATGATGACGATGCATTGCAGATTCACCAGGTGCAGCCTCACCCGAGGTTTACATGAACGTCCCTAGTTTGAAAGAAAATGGTAAGCTTGAAACAAACGTCCTTTTCTATTTTCATGGAACAAAGCACAACGCCAATTCATTTGGGCAGAGAGATAATGTACTTGACTTGACTTTGCATGTGTTTGTGACGGGTGCTACTGGCACACAGCTCGTGTCATATCTGTTTTCATAGCGACAGGATCGTGCGGGCAGAATCTCTGACTTGGCTGACGCATGTCATCGTGTCCACATAGAATGATGCTGATGATGTCAGCTAATGAAGTGTCTGGACCAAACTCGGTCAGACCGCTGCCTTCTTGCCGTAACATAGCTAAATACGATGTTCAACAACAAACACACAAATCGCCTAACGCTTTTGACCATTAAAGCTACAATCTTGTGGCAATTCTCAGTGTCTTCACCTGTATAACATACTTGAAGTTCTCTCTTTCTCTCTCATTCCGGACCCGTGCAGATCCGGGTTAGAATATTTATCTTCAGTAACCCATGCTTGTTGTAAGAAGCGACAAACGGGATCGGGTGGTCTGGCTCGCTGACTTGGTTGACACATGTCATCGGTTCCCAATTGCGCAGATCGATTCTCATGCTGCGTATCACTGGATCGTCTGGTCCAGACTCGATTATTTACAGGCCGCCGCCATATTATAAGGGTAATGCTATTTTTGAGGGCATTATCATTTGCAGAAGCCCGAGGTCTTCCATTAACAGTTGAAAAAGACCGAGGGCTTTTGCAAATGTTAATGCCCTCAAACATAGCATTATCGTTATTATTGCTAAAATACATGGCTTTTGTGTTGAAAACAAAAAGGAAACAATGAAGGAATTTGACTGTAAGTTTACCCAAATCAACTTCTGACGGGGTTGACTGCCCGAATGCAATTACGTCATCGAACAATTCAAGTGACGTCACAACAGAAAGTGACGATATTCGACCTTGGCCTTTGACAAGACCATAGCCTGCAACATGTCAAACTATGTCAGTGCTCGGTTTTGGTCCATCAACAGCCTTAATAGTGCAATTATTAAGGTTAGCACCAACAATAAAGCCAGTATTACCGCTATTTAAAGCGGGAATTCGGGTTGCTTTGACTTTTTTTACCCAGAATATCTAACAGTCGAAAGCCAATTAATGTCGAATGAACCGTAAGCCACGCACCCACTATGACGTCAGTTGACAACAGAACTGATGGTGGCCCGTCGTTAACGTTGAGCTGTCCAATATCATTTGCAGCGGCCCGCAAATTTCTGATAATAGAAGGGCCGTTTCATGATAATTCCATGTATTTTAGCTATAAAGCTGGAATATTGCTGAGTGCGGCGTAAAACTAAACTCACTCATTCCGTGTCTGTTTCTTGTCTTCAGAAGAAGAACCTAAACACAAGAAAGAAAAAAATAAGAAAAAGAAGCAAGGGAAATCCAAAGACCAAACCGAGGGTCATGTGAATAAGGCCGCACAGGGTAAAAGTCGTACCATTTTGATAAATGCTTTCCCATATATACTCTCTATATATGCATTTCCATGTGTACTCACATATCTATATATGCATCCCATTATGTATTTATTCTCCCCTTACTGACGTATCTACTCCTACATTTATTCATTGTAAGCTTGTAGATATACACGTACATATTCAACCTGCATTTAAATCTGTGTATAGTAACGAGCATGATAAAGGCCTCAATTTCAAATGGGTTTACGTCTGGAGAAGATGCACAAAATTTCAATACGGTGTTAACGTGGCTGTCACGTAGGCACGTGTGTCCAGCAAGGTACGGGTGTCAACCGCGGTACGGGTGTCAAGTAAGGAATGGGTGTCAACCACGGTACGGGTGTCAAGTAAGGAATTGGTGTCAACCACGGTACGGGTGTCAAGTAAGGAACGGGAGTTAAGCAAGGTAAGGTGTCAAGCAAGGAACAGGTGTCATGTAAGGTACGGTTGTCAAGCAAAGTACGGGTGTCAACCACGGTACGGGTGTCAAGTAAGGAATGGGTGTCAACCACGGTACGGGTGTCAAGTAAGGAACGGGTGTCAACCGCGGTACGAGTGTCAAGTAAGGTACGTGTGTCAAACAAGGTACGTTTGCCAAGTAAGGTACGGGTGTCAAGTATGGAACGGGAGTCAAGCAAGGAACGGGAGTCATGTAAGGTACGGGTGTCAAGCAAAGTACGTCTGTCAAGCAAGGTACGGGTGTCAAGCGAGGTGAGGGTGTCAACCACGGTACGGGTATCAAGTAAGGAACGGGAGTCATGTAAGGTACGGGTGTCAAGCAAAGTACGTGTGTCAAGCAAGGTACGGGTGTCAAGCGAGGAAAGAGTATCAAACAAGGTACGGGTGTCATGCAAGAATACGGTTTCAAACAAGGTACGCGTGTCAAGTAAGGTACGGGTTTCAAGCAAGGTACGGGTGTCAAGCAAGGTATGTGTGTCAAGTAAGGTACGTGTGTCAAGTAAGGTACGTGTGTCAAGTAAAGTACGTGTGTCAAGTAAAGCACGTATGTCAAGTAAGGTACGGGTGTCAAACAAGGTACGGATGTCAATTAAAGTACGTGTGTCAAGTAAAGCACTTGTGTCAAGTAAGGTACGGGTGTCACACAAGGTACGGATGTCAAATAAAGTATGTGTGTCAAGTAAAGCACGTGTGTCAAGTAAGGTACGGGTGTCACACAAGGTACGGATGTCAAATAAAGTACGTGTGTCAAGTAAGGTACGGGTGTCAAACACGGTACGGATGTCAAATAAAGTACTTGCCATCCCAGTGATAGGTATACTAATGTAGATACACTAATATGGAGAAATACTAATGATACATACATGTTTAACACGAGCTTTGTGTGTCTAATGAACCAAGTGTTATCTGTCTTAGAATGATTTCTATGAACATTGACACCAGCCTAACAAATGAACATAATGAACATTTTCTGACACTCTTCAAACATGTCCTTGGTATTTTCCCCTCAACACTGACGGACAAAAGAAAGTACACACCCATTTCTGTTCATTACCCAAAATGAAACCATATACATGTATATGGTTATTCGACGGTGATGCATTCGATGAGGGTATCAGTCTTATTTTAAACCTTCAGCCTGTAGTGTTTTCATCCTTGTCACGTTTCGATAAAGGTTAGTCAAATCCAAGCTTTCAGGTACATACTTTCTATTCCATACTTTACTTTTAATTTACACCAACTCTTCCTGAAAGACTGGTTGAATGTGATATCGACATTGCATGAAATTAACACTGTTTAGGTTGGTTCCTTCACTTCTGTGCATGCTTGGCACAGACATGTTTGTCACGGTAATAGGGGCGGTAGGGTAGCCTAGTGGGTCAAGCTCGTCACGCTGAAGACCCGAGTTCGATTCTCCATATGGGTATAATGCGTGAAGCCTAATTCTGGTGTTCATATTGCTGGCATATTGCTAAAAGTGGCGTAAAACTAAACTCACTTACTCCAGCGCATTGGCCAGTTGCTTCTTATCGTATGTTCTTTCAGGAAATGATTCTGCGCATGTCCAAAATAGGCATCGTCGACGTCATAAACCGAGGCCGGATGCTTACCAAAATACTGAAATACAATCTTATACAGGTTTGGATTGGCGATCTATATAGCATGCATGCTGTTTGCTTACTCTTCTAACCATAATTCTACACGCACGAACGTTAATATACTGACGAACGAAAAAAACTACCTCTCAGTTGATGTTATGGTTGATTTTCAGATTCTCCATATGGGTACAATGCGTTAAGCCTAATTCTGGTGTTCATATTGCTAAAAGTGGCATAAAACTAAACTCACTTACTCCAGCGTATTGGTCAGTTGCTTCTTACCGTATGTGTCCAACCTAACTGTTCTTTCAGGAAATGATTCTGCGCATGTCCAAAATAGGCATCGTCAACATCATAAACCGAGGCCGGATGCTTACCAAAATACTGAAATACGATCTTATACAGGTTTGGAGTGGCGATCTATATAGCACGCATGCTGTTTGCTTACTCTTCTAACCACTTACTCTTCTAACGCACGAACGTTAATATACTGACGAACGAAAAAAACTACCTCTCAGTTGATGTTATGGTTGATTTTCATCTGAAAATATTTTAACTTAGCAATATCATATTCATAAAGCCAACCTCACCTGCACCCAGTCAGCACTGAACGAATAATTCTGCATGCTTTATTAATGAATAGAATTTCACTTAATACTTCAAAATATGCTTTCATTCACACGCTCGACTGTAAGTATCCTAGACGTGATATCAATAAATGTACACTTCAAACATTGGAGTAGGGATGTTGAAATCATTTCCTGCATCACTCTTCAATAAACCAGTACATTCTCACACCGAATTGCTACAGGGAGGACCCGTGATAATCCGAGTAGTTTCACCAACCCATGCTTGTCGTAAAAGGCGACTAACGGGATCGTGTGGTCAGGCTCGCTGACTTTGTTGACACATGTCATCGTATCCCAATTGCGTAGATCGATGCTTATTACGTTGATCACTGGATCGTCTGGTCCGGACTCGATTATTTAAAGACCGCCGCCATATAGCTGGGATTTTGTTGAGTGCGGCGTAAAACAACAAACAACAACTACAGCGATGAGTTATGGGGAAATGTACATATAATATACTCATGCCAATAATGGTTGTCACCCCCCTTCAACTTTTTTAATTATTGGCATGAGTATATTTTACAACACTTGCTTCTATGAACAGTTACAGAGAAATACAATATTCGTATACTTTGGTTTTTATTGTGTTTCCTTGGACATAGCAATCATTTGGATCGGTCATACTCGGTGATATTCCCATTTTACCATAACTATATTTCCCACATAAAGATCTTTGTCCCGAATCACAAAGCGTTCGTAACGTTGCGACCTGTCTTAACTCTATAGTTTTCGTAGCCCTATAGTTTATTATAGGCTTACGAATGTCGTAGTGCTACGAACGTTTTGTGGATCGGGCCCCTGGTCTACTGTCCAATCGTAGTTCTAAGGTGATTGCAAGGCCCCCATATATGATGATGATGATGATGATGATGATGATGATGACGACGACGACGATCTGGAGATTTTACGATCTCCTCATGGAACGGGTTCCAGCTAAATGTTATGATTGTGTTAGGAAAACGTTCATTTGAACCTGAAAATTATTGCACTTTTATAAAGAAGTTAATGTAGAATCTATCCAGTCCATATTCCGGGAGATTGTAGTGTACAGTTTATTGGGGTTCCACTGTATCACGACCCGTGAAGGTACCGGTTAAAATATTGATCTTCAGTAAACCATGCTTGTCGTAAGAGGCGACTAACGGGATCGGGTGGTCAGGCTCGCTGACTTGGTTGACACATGTCATCGGTTCCCACTTGCGGAGATCGATGCTCATGCTGTTGATCACTGGATTGTCTGATCCAGACTCGATTATTTACAGACCGCCGCCATATAGCTGTAATATTAGTGAGTGTGGCGTAAAACTAAACTCACTCACGCACGCACGCACGCACGCACGCACTCCACACATTCCACTCACTCCACTCGCTTCACTGTATCATCATGTCGTTGTTCTTCCGATGCTATATTCCAGCCATTAATCTGTTACGTTTCCATTGCAGAGGAACTCTACGCCAATTCATGATCAACACTGGACGAGAAGAAGATGCCAATTTCTTTCAACGCAGATGCCTGTATTTTCAGTCAATGTAACTATGCAATAATAGATTGACTGACAGTATGCAATACTTGACGTATTATGAACATGTCATAATTCATGAGCTGTCAGCATGACATACCAAATGTCAGTAATAGTGCATGTAACAGTGGGTGTACTGTCCGTATGCAAGAATGATTCAAATGCCGGTATGCAAGAACGTCTGTAATGCCGGTATGTATTAATGGATGCAATGCCGGTATGTATTAATGGATGTAATGCCGGTATGCAAGAACGGCTGTAATGCTGGTATGTATTAATGGATGTTATGCTGGTATGTATTAATGGATGTAATGCCGGTATGCAAGAATGGCTGTAATGCTGGTATGTGTTAATGGATGTAATGCCCCTCTGATGCAAGCATCTGCTTATCATTGGTATCAATACCGAGATCTTTGGCAGTTTAGCTGAAATACTGCTGAGTGTTGCTGACGTTCAGGATTCCGGACGAGACGACAGGTGGCCCAGCAGCTATTCGTAAACCTAAATAGATATGGTTGTCAGACTCGCGGACTCGGTATATCACATGTTTTCCTCTCCCGTGAAGATCCTGGATAGAAATGATCTTCAGTAACCCATGCTTGTCGTAAGAGGCGACTAACGCGATCGGGTGGTCAGGCTCGCTGACTTGGTTGACACATGTCATCGTATCCCAATTGTGTAGGTCGATGTTCATGCTGTTGATCACTGGATTGTCTGATCCAGACTCGATTATTTACAGTCCGCCGCCATAAGTGGCATATTGCTGAGTGCGGCGTTAAACAACAAACAACAACAACAACAATCTTATCCCATTTCTGTGTTTAGATGTCCATGACGTCTGTCACCGGATTGTCTGGTCCAGACTCGATAACTCTCAGGCTGCTGTCTTATTACTCTCTATGCTATCACTGGTGTTAGTCACGGCTTCGTGTGGGTTGCACAAACCCAAATGGTTACCTATAGAGTTCTGTTGTAACGATATATTTGTTACTTGGACAACACACAGCCTGACCCTGAAGCTGTAATAAAATCACACATTTCCTCTAGCTTATCTCAATACCGGAAGCGGAACACACAACCGCCAGTACCGCAGCAATTGTGGTTGAAAATATCTTTGGTTATGTTCAACATAAGTCACCATGTTGAAACATACAGAATATAAAAAAATAAAACATCTATACAATATCATAGAGTCACAGCTGCAAGAAACGTAGAATCGCATTCGACTCACGGTCATGGTTACATAAAAGATGAAGGGTTTTTTTCTTCTTTTTTTCTTTTGTATGCTTTTTTATTTGAGAAATTCGTTTAATTATTTTAATCGAACTTATATATATATGTTTTATCCTATTTCATTTAATCATGCTTTTAGCAACATTTCAAGGAGAACACAGTACAGAGGCGGGGGTGGTGAAAACTTGGCACATTGCTTCCATGTGGTCATGTCGTCCATGGCAACAGATACTTAAAGAGCACCGTCACAGAATTACAATATTACTTCTTGGTTCACAACTTTACTCAATATTTAATCACCTTCCTGGATGTATATTAGCTGGCTTGCTGTCTCATATCAATGTCGATAGAGTGAGTGAGATTGGTTTTACGCCTTTTTTAGCAATATTCCAGCCATACCACGGCGGGAGACACCAGAAATGGGCTTCACACATTGTACCTATGTAGGGAACTACACAATATAACATATCAGTATGCTGTAGTAACACTGAGTGACTGAGTTTGGTTTTACGCCTTTTTTAGCAATATTCCAGCAACGTCACGGCGGGGGACACCAGAAATGGGCTTCACACATTGTACCCATTTGGGGACTCGAACCCGGGTCTTCGGCGTGACGAGCCAACACTTTAACCACTAGGCTACCCGTCGCCTGCTGTAGTAACAGTAACAGGAGCAATGTGTAATAATGTGTTATTCAATGCAACTTTTATATGTATATTGCATGTATATTTTGCAAGAACACGTTCATGACAAAAATTACAAAATGACAATACGTTCATGTCAGCTTTGTAAATATATGCAGATTCATGCTAAGGAAATTGAATATTGTTGTTTGTTATTTTTATACCAATAAAGTGTTTTTGTAACGTATTTACGATTTCTTCATTATTACACAGCTATAAGTTTGGAAACAATCCGTCGGGCACGGTTTTACAAAGCGATCTTAACGCTAAGGAGATCGTAACTGCAATACTTTAACATAGGTTTACGAACATCGCTTTGTGGAACAGAGTCCCGATCCACAACGTGTTCGTAGCGCTGCGATATTCGTAAGCCTGTAATAAAGTGTAGAGTTAAGACAAGTCGTAACTTTACGAACGCTTTGTGGCTCGGGACCAGGGTACCGGGTTCTACTAATTTTATTGTTATCAACTACATCATATCCCTCAGCCCTGGTGAACTCTGAATCTCATTAAAATCACATCAACGTTCTTTCTACGTTAAGCAAGAATGTAAGTCATGTCACGACGAGGTCATGTCAGAGCGACCTTTAAGGGATGATAACAATGTATGGATGAATAACTTCTTCATTACAGTGTGATCGACGTTTCGGTGTAGGTTCTAACACTGTTGTCAAGATGACCACTGTAACAAAGAAGTCGTTCATCCATATATTGTAATCTTCCCTTACCGATCCAACTTCTAAATGCCTCTCAGAGAAGTGTCGAGTTAAGACAGGTCGTAACTCAAATCCAGCAATAACCGACTAAAATGACTAACATGTAGACGACATTAGCCAATAAGAATGCAGCTTTCATAGCGAGTTTTGATAAATTGACTTTCATTCCAGAAAAATGAACCAATGGAAATTCAATATGCCTAATAGATAAAGAAACAAGGTCTCCGTTATTCCCTGTTTTTGAACCTCATGACTTCGGTAACTTTAACCAAACCGGTGAATCAAAAGAAATAATGATTCTGATGAACTTTCATAAATATGGTCTCAATATTTTCAGTTTATTAACCTGATGACTTCGGCTAACCTGTGATATTTTACCTGTGTTTATAGGGAAACCAAGTTGTATTAACAATGTATATCTGCTTACATATATGTATATGCTATGGAATCCTGGAAGGGACGTTGTCGCCCTCTCAAATACAAGCAAAATTAGCCAAAACGCTACACGCGACATCGCGACAACGCGACAAATGGGCGAAATGTCGAGTTGTCGCGATGTCGCGTGTCGCGTGTCGCGTGTCGCGTGTCGGTTTATTTTGCCTTAACTTTACTTGTTTTTGAGAGGGCGACATAGCGACAATGTCCCTTCTCGGATTCCATAATATGCACTTTATATGCTTTGTATACTTGATTTGGGAACAATAAAAAAATATATAAAACTGTCAAATAGATGGCTGTCCAAATGTAAGGTTAGTTTCAAAATAAGCGAGTTGGAGCCGACGACTTTGACGGCATCAATTACACAGCCCGCAGAGGTAGATGGGGCAACCGATGTTGATGTGTCCAAGCTTGCATGAATGGAAGACATACAGGCAGATTTTTTTATTTCAGCTTCAGCTCACTCAAAAGACATGTTTAAACATACATATAAATTATAACATAAAAGTGAGCCACCCTTTAAGGGTTATGGGAGACTATAATATAATATGATACAATGTATTCACTAAAAATGAATAATGATACAGTTATATGAAATCTTATGCATTTAAAATATGTTTTCTTCTTTGTAAAATATAAAAGCAGGTGTTGGCTGTAAATTATACATGGTGTTTACAACGTAAAGCTAATTTATTATCATCACAGAGATCTAATAAGTTGAGATAGCTAAAACAGACATTCTCATATAAATCTTCACACAAATCATCATACACAGGGCAATACAACAGAACATGTCTTTCATCCTCAACACTCTCTGCAATGAAAACATACCCTCTCATTCACATTCACATTTGTATATATGCCGGTTTCCAAATGCAGAGGAGCAGTACCTGATCTGAATTTGGAGAAGGCAGAGCGATATGAACGGGACATACTCACACTCACGTAACTTTCACAGCCATACACATCCTTAAACATTCGATACGTTCGTAGTTTATTGACCCTCATACAACCTTCCGACTGTTCAAACGAAATGATATCAGAAATGAAATTGATTGAAACCAATGCGTGTACTTTCTGTAAAACAAGTGTCGAAACCATAATACACATATTCTATGAATGTCATATTGTCAAAGAGATTTGGAATAATGTTATTGCGTGGATTCAACATAAAACAGGCACACACATTTAGATACGACACAAGTATTATTTGGATACCCTGAGAAAAGAAATGATGTACTCAACAGCATCATAAATATCACAAAATACAATATTTTCAAATCAAGACTAGCGAATAGGCATCCAAATATTTCACATATTAAAAAAGAGGTCGAAATTTCATATAATTTAGATAATTACAACTCGAAGATAAATTGTAATGTACCATCATTTCTACAATTTTGGTCTTCATGCATTAAGTTATTTTGTTGAGATGTTATCTGTTTAGTTTACTTTAAAATCTGTACATTTGGAAGATCAATATCAAAATACCAGGAAATAGTGGACTTTTCTCTGTACATTGTCTTTGTACGAAAAAAATGAAATAAAAAAATAAATAATATATTTCCGACTGTCGCTTTTTCCGTCTTGTAAGCGACGCTCTGATTGGTCGGATGAGAGGTGGAAAATCGCATGGTGACAATCACTTGATTGTCTGGTTCAGACTCGATTTCTTTACAAACAACATCATACAGCTGTAATGCTGCTGATTTCTTCTAAATGTGGAAAGGGTTTTGTCACTTCTTTTCTGACGAGACACTGAATTGGATGTTCTAAGATCATTGTTAAAAATATGATTTCAGTCATTTGACCACTTGGACGCAATGTGACAAGATAGCGGACATATTTGTACATGTACACCGACTGGTTGAATGACCAACACATTCAAACAAACATAGATGGAAACTAACGAACTATTTGATAACCTGTTACATAAGAAATAACAGGAAACTATTAGAACTGCTGCGCCGTTGCTTATCATTATATTAAACAGAATACGAAAGGAGAGTGAGTGAGTAAGTTTATTTTTACGCCGCTTTTAGCAATATTCCAGCAATATCATAGCAGGGGACACCAGAAACAGGCTGCACACATTGTACCCTTGTGGGGAATCGAACTCGCGTCTTCGGCATGATGAGCGAACGCTTTAACCACTAGGCCACCTCATCGTTCCTTAGGATAAGAGAAGTCACGTATCGGATATCTAGCATTAAAGTGAACGGGAGTTATTATATACGACTTGATGGTAAAAACTGATTATATCAATTTGGCTTGAGGCATCTGGCATCTGACTTTGAACCTGGTCGTGGCCCTAATGTATACTGATAAGATGCAGACAAGATGGAGACAATCGAAACTTTCGACTCAGGAAAACGGAAATAAATTACATCAAAGCTTTCCCTCGACCTAACGTGTTAACGGTGTGAAACTTCGATAAAGTTTGAAAGAAAACTTTATATAAATTCACACAACACTGACTAAAGCCTGTAATTAGATCATAGGTACAAGTTAGTAAGTGAGTCGAATTATACGCTTTCATAACAATATTCCAGCAATATTAGGTACACCAGAAATGGGCTTCATACATTGTACCCATGTCAGGAATCGAACCCGGGCCTTCGGCGTGACGAGCGAACGCTTAAACCTATCAGGTTTCCCCACCACCCCTCAATACTAATGACAGATCTAGATGCTAGAGCTTGAAGCATAGAAACTTCAGCACAGAAATAATGCTGGTGGTAAGAAACCCGAAGATGTCTTCTTGACGACCAAAACAACATACATGTACAGTCATCGTCAGTGGGGTACAATAGCTATAGAGAGGTAACGTAAAGGTAATGAAAATGCAAACATGAATGAGTGAGTGAGTATGGTTTGATGCAGCTTTTAGTAATATTCCAGCAACTCTTGGGGCACCAGGAATGGGCTCCAATCTTTGTAAACATGTGGGCAATCGAACCTGAATGTTCAAGGTGACGAGTGGACGCTTGAACCATTAGGCTACACCACCGAGTGAACAAGAATGAAGACAACGTAAAATTCGTTATATTTGGGATAACACTTTTGAGGTGAAGTACTGATTCTACTACTTTTGGGTAAATTTAGTGCCATCCAGTATTCGAACTGACATTCCCAATCGCCAACACACAAGACCGCCTCCGTGGTGTAGTGGTTAGAGCGTCCGCCAGGAGTGAGGAAGGTCGCGGGTTCGATCCCCGACCGCGTCATACCAAAAGACGTTAAAATATGGTACTTGTTGGTCCCTGCCTGCCGTTCGGCATTAATGGGTACAACAAGGACTGGTTGGCTCGGAGTCAGTATAATGTGTCTGAGTGGGGTATTAATGCTTCACTGCGGTATGGTATCTCAGTGGGCTAGCACTATAAAACCAGCTTAAGTCTGGGCTAGTACAAGCAGCCGCACATACACATACACACGCATGCACGTCGTCATATGAGCGAAATATTCTCAAGCACGACGTTAAACCCAATTTCACCACCACCGTCAACACACAAAGTCAGCGATCTAACCCACACAGCCACCGGGTGTTCCACAAACATGGAATTCGTATAACTGGCGGTTTAGATCATGTGTCTGGTGTACGTAACCCTCTCACAAATGTAAATTAGAAATTCTCTCAGGGTCAACGCTATGGATACACAATGCCTTTCGGAAAGTGGTCTAGTGTCACATTTGTTATTTGGGATCACTCTTAGAGAAAGTTATACACAACAAGAAATGTTATCAAGCATCACAAACTTATTAAACAATAAAACATCAGACGGACTGGTTGCAGCATTTTGCAAACTTGCACAGCATGTCATTATCCAAACGCTTATATTTATGTTTAATAACATTCTTTAAAGTGGACGCTTCCCAAACAGCCGGGTAAAGATTTGTCATGTCCTAAAAGCATTCAGAAAAGATGACTCAAAACTTGCAAGGGTTTTTTACTCAGTGATTGGGTGAGTTTAGTTTTATGCCGCTCTCAGCCTTATTCCAGCTATATGGCGGCAGTCTCAAAATAATCGAATCTGGACAAGGTATTCCAGTGATCAACAGCATAAGCATCGATCTACGCAACTTGGATAAGATGGCATGTGCCAACCAAGTCAGCGCGCCTGACCACTCGCCTCTTACAACAAGCATGGGATACTGAAGATCAATTCTAACCTGGTTCTTCACGGGTCGGTTTATTACTGACTGAAATATTCCGCAAAATATTTACTTCTATTTTCACATAAGCGGCATTTAACGGGAATCACTGCCTCTTCATAAATTTCATTGAACAGTCTGACTGGCCATTCATTTTGATTTAATGGTTTTGTTGGTATACGCCAAGGCTGCGTTTTAAGTCCGTGAGATTTACTATATAAACTGAGGAGCAAAAGAAACGCTGGCTTCTAATTTTCTCATCCAATAAATACATATGACAAGGTATGGCAGCAGATATCATTGTATTTCACAGACACAACAATTAACATTAGGTTGACCGAATTTAACAACTACATGATGACATTGTACAGAAAAGTGAGCATTCTTGTAACAGGTGTTGAATTGTCCATAATTCGATCACATTCCATTTCATGTTATCATTACACAAATCAGTTAAACTGACTGACTGAGTTTAGTTTTACGCCGCTTTTAGCGATATTCCAGCAATATCACGGCGGGACACCAGAAATGGGCTTCACACATTGTGCCCATGTGGGAAATCGAACCCCGATCTTCGACGTGACGAGCCAACGCTTTAACCACTAGGCTACCCCACCGCCCGTACAAATCAGTTAAAAGTCACATTCCGTCATCACTAGCGAGTGTGTCCACCTCTAGCACGTATGCAGTCCCTGACACGACGTCGTACAGACGTTACAAGTCTCCTCACAATGGCTGGAGTGATGTGACGCCTCTCTTCTTGCAGTGCCTGCGTCAACGTCTGTCTGTCATGTGGACGTTGCTGACGTTGCCGAATCCGTCTCCCAAGATGGGCCAAGAGGTGTTCTATGGGATTCATGTCAGGGGATCTGGCTGGCCACGGAAGAACTTGAATGTTGTTGACATTGAAATAATCTCTGGTAACGCGTGCAGTGTGTGGAGTGGCGTTATCCTGTTGGAACAGCATTCTTGGGTTATTTTGCAGGAATGGAAGCACGACTGGTGTCAATACCTGGTTGATGTAGCGGTCAGCGTTGAGGGCACCATTATAACAACCAGGTCGGTCTTTGTGTCACCACAAAACCACAAATGCCATCCCAGATCATCACACCACCGCCGCCATGAGGATGCGCTTCTTGGACGCAGCAACGTGACGTTCGTTCGCCTCTACGCCGGTAAACTCGCACTCGGCCGTCAGCACTGTAAAGCTGGAACCTGCTTTCATCAGAAAACAGCACTCTGTCCCAATGTCGTCTTTGCCGGCGTTGCACAATACGAGCCCACCTCAATCTGTTGAGTCGATGTTGCCGGGTCAAGGTCATTCCTCTAAAGGGCCGGTAAGCTCTCAAACCAAAATGGCGGAGACGTCGGGCTACAGTCCTGCTGACGGTGTGTTGCAAAGAATCACGTGCTGATGACGTCACAGTGAGGAACCTATTACGTAGGTGCAGCAGACGAAGATGGCGGTCTTCGTTGGCCGTGGTCACCCGTGGTCTTCCACTTCGTGGTCCGTCTGATGTCCGGATGTATCGGACGTTTCACCAGCTTCTCAATTGTGGTTTTGTGGCAACCCAACTCTGGCCTGAGTTGCCCCCATCTGCAACATCCCTACCGCTCTCTCTCGCTGCTCAGACGTCAAACGTGGCATTCTTTTTTGTGAAATCTAAACGATTCAATGCCAAGGAAGGAATCTGGGCATGATTTATACCCGATCCTTGCACAGAATGTTCCTTATGCATTTTCTCGAAAAAAAACGAACAACCAATATTTCACAGAAAAATCGTGACGCAGTTCACCACGAGGCCAAAGCAATGACTGTTGCGTTTGGGAGAATGTTTTTATAATGTTGCTAACCATGAGTTTAGCTTAGGTGTGGATTAAAATTGTGTCAACGTTTATAAAACCAGCGTTTCTTTTGCCCCTGAGTTTAATTATTCGTGAGCTTTATGGGGAAATGGAAAAAGAAGGGGGACACGGAGTTTTCATTAATCAGTTCTCTGACACTTGTAGTTCACTCTAATAGAAGGTCAATGTTCTGAAAAATTGAGTAAGTGAGTGAGTATGGTTTTACGCTACTTTTAGCAATAATCCAGCAACATTGTACCCATGTTCTGGAAAACCTTTGTAATAGTGTATGAATGAAAGTAAAGTGAAATAAAATTAAAACTATTGTCTTTAGAAAGCTTTAGCCCTCGCGACTTGAAATAGAATCACGAAATATTCAACGAACATTGCTGTATGTGCGCTAAACCTCATCATCATATCTTGATTACATAATGAAGGCCGCGGGCCCATATACATATTAATAATACATATACCAAACAGGTACATGTATGAAGGCGTGAACGTCAAACGGAAAAAAATCTCAAAATGCATAGAATTTACCTGTCTACCTGCATAGAATATCTTACGCCCCTAATAAAATATATTAGTTATTTTACATAATTATATATGTGTGAGTGTGTGTGTGTGTGTGTGTGTGTGTGTGTGCGTGCGAGTGTGTGTGCGTATAGCTGGACTGAAATCCGCATAATTGTAATCTCTTGAATACAAGCCATTCCGATATAACGTATACATTGTATTACAATAATGATATAAATTGCAAATAAATGTCTTTTAGGAAGTGGTCATACGTACCATATTCAAGGAAACTCAGTGTCAGGCACCAAATCGCCAGCAGACTAGTCAGCAATCTAACCCACTCAGCCACCACGGCTTCCCTAAATACTTAAGTAGTAGTCTAGATCTAGATCAAATATTTCATGTATCCCAATCTGACAAGCATACCTTGGCACGGGAGACATACATTTGTGAAGAGGGGTACACACAGTAGATCGGACTGCCAGATGTCAGACTTCCAGCTTTGTGGAAGCTGCGTAACTTAGTTTGTTGACTTTCATGTGAGGGGCGGTGGGGTAGCCTAGTGGTTAAAGCGTTCGTTCGTCACGCCAAAGACCCGGGTTCGATTCCCCACATGGGTACAATGTGTGACGCCCATTTCTGGTGTCCCCTCCGTGATATTGTTGGAATATTGTTAAAAACGGCGTAAAACTAAACTCACTAACTCATTAATAGGGAAATTGGGGTAGCCTAGTGGTAAAAACGTTCGCTCATCACGCCGAACACTCGGGTTCGATTCCCCACATGGGTACTCCTTCACTTTATTGACTATTGGATGAAGAGATACCTAATAATGATAATATATGCACTGAAATCTCACCTTCTAAATAAAACTGTACATGCGCGTCTTCCTCAGTGCTCAGCAGATGTTGGACTGCAGGTGATGGTGTTTTACCTAACGTTGGTTTGTTGTTGTTTAACGCCGCATTCAGCAACATACCATCTTTATAATCGGGTCTGGACCAGACAATCCAGTGACCAACAGCTTGATCAATTTATATGAGGAAATTTATATATTTGGTTACTTAGTAATAATAGTAACACCCGTGAAGGTCCGGGTTAGAATGAACCTTCAGTAACCCATGCATGTCGTAAAAGGCGACTGGTCGTCAGGTTCGCTGGCTTGGTTGACACATGTCATAGGTTCCCAATTGCGCAGATCGATGCTCATGCTGTTGATCACTGGATTGTCTGGTCCAGACTCGATTATTTACAGACTGCCGCCATATGGCTGGAATATTGCTGAGTGTGGCGTAAAACTAAACTCACTCACTCACTCACTCAATAATAGCAACACTAGTGAGTGAGGGAGGGAGGAAGCGTGTTTTACACACGTGGAAGATCGAACCTGTATTTTTGGGCATATGACCAACAGTTGAAATGTGCATACCATTTGGCCGCCAAATTTCCATTTCTTTCGCAGTGTATTTCTGGAGCCATTTCTTCCATGACCTCAGAGTTACATTATGATCCATGTAAGTATTTTCCATCAAATAAGGTAATCCAAGTCGTGACATCCGCCAACCCATAATATACTATCCCAAAAAAGAAACGCATAGGCGAATTGTATTTTTTAAAATCTATTAATTACCTATTGTGTTTAAACAATCGTCAAAATATGTAACAACAGTGTTGATAACATGATTTTACACAATTGCACAAGTGCAAAATCGACTTTACCTGAAAATGTTGATTTTGATGAGTTTTCTTACAAGGATTAAAAAGGCATCGCCTCAACGCAACAGAAATCACCTTCCAGTTGAAATTGTGCAGCAAAGAGCATGCACTGTCAGGCTATAAAAATCCAGATTACTTTCGGAAATCGGCATTCGTTTTGAAGGAGTTTCAAGGTCAAATCACTACGCCACGTCTTGACTCTGAAGATTACCAATCTTCTGTTGCCAGGCGTCTGAAAGTTAGTCTGAGCACGATATCACGGTTTGCAGCTCGTTACAACCAACAGGTATAACAAATGACCGTCCCCGTACAGGAAGACCTCGGGTCACCACTGCAGCCCAAGATCGGTACAACCGGGTACTTCATTTGCGTGATCACACTGCCACGGGTGAGAGCACAGCAGCCAGGGTACCTGGACTTGGAGGATATCCTGTCAAACTGTACTGATCAGGTTGAAAGAGATTGGTCTGAGAGCCAGGATCCCCGATGTCGGGACCGTGCTACGTCGTCACCATTGTGCTCAACGTGTCCGTTATCTAAAATTATCCACTTTGTTGTATAGACATTACCTTCTTCTAAACTGATATAAAAATTCATGTACTTTCGCAACAGATTTCTGGCCTATGCGTTTCTTTTTGGGGATAGTATAGCATAGTCAATTCCATCGTAAAATCCGGGTTGTATTCATATTTAAGGCGACAAATAGTTTTTTAGTCCTGGTTTGTGTTTTGGAATGGAATAAGTCGCCATGAAGGATACAGTGAGATGCAAGCTTTCTTAAAGTTTAAGTGATGTTAAAACGCAATTCATACGCGTGCAAACGTCCCTCCTCATATTTAATTGAGGTTCCCAATTGCGCAGATCGATGCTCATGTTGTTGGTCACTGGATTGTCTGTTCCAGACGCGATTATTTATAGACCGCCGCTATATAGCTGGAATATTGCTGAGTGCGGCGTAAAACTAAACTTACTCACTCATATGTAATTGAATGTTTTAAAATACCTATAATTTTCATTCGTTGACTCTCTCGAGTTCCTCCAGAACAGCTTTTTAAGATTTAGAAAGGGACGGTGGGGTAGCCTAGTGGTTAAAGCGTTCGCTCGTCACGCTGAAGACCCGGGTTCGATTCCCCACATTGGTACAATGTGTCAAGCCTATTTCTGGTGTTCCCCGCCATGATATTGCTGAAATATTGCTAAAAGCAGCGTAAAACCATACTCACTCACTCACTATTCCCTGCTGTATTTACATATATTTCAGTAGTGTACTATCCGGCCCCGCGAAGATTACCCGAAAACAGAGAAGTTAGAGGCTTCACAACACACACACGCCTTAGGGTTATCGGCTGAGATGGTCAGATGGCTTAAGTAACTTATGCTGAACTGAACAGAGTGGCGATAAACACCGTTGCCTTTTAGTGATATGAATCTGATTTCACTCCAGTGCACATCATGTTTATGATTCAACATACCAATAGGCCACTGCTTTGTAACTATGTCAGTTCAAAATGTACATACACACACACACACACACACACATATAGACTAACAACTAGTCTCTGAAATGAACATATTTTACTGAAAAAAGTTCATAGTAAAAAAAAATATATAATGACAAGGAGCCCTGAGACTTTCTTCATTCCCTGAAGCTGAGGAAATCTAGACTTGCCACATTTTCTAGACTTGCGTGGGCTTTCTTGGATATATTTGCTTCAGGGTCTGTACGAGAGACTAACACACATATCCCATTACGCTCAAGCTCTTCCGCTATTATATCCCCGTCACACTTGGGGCGGAATGAGCCGGAATGCTGTCGGAATGAAAATTTCTGGAGATTCGAACTGAATTCTAAAACTTCTTACTGCATTCCGAATGCGTCAATTTTTGTAACATGCTTGAACATGTTCAAAACTTTCGAAGTACATTCGAAGTGGAAAAATATCGAGCGGCATTTGAGGTGCATTCTAACTGCATTCTAAGTATTCCTACTGCATTCTAAGTATTCCTACTGCATTCTAACTGCATTCTAAGTATTCTAAACATATTCGGGGGAGAATAGAAACGACAAGCCACTTCAAATTCTATCAGAATGTTCCGAATGCGCCTCGAATGAGTCGGAATGTATCTCGACAGCTGCTGGAATTCAGGTGGAATATTCTTCTGTATCAGAATATTTCGATTGCAGTTGGAATACAGCTCGAATGTTGTACCTCGACTACACCTCGAATAGTGTCAGAACGTGGTCCCGAATGCTCTTCAAATGAGCCCTGACATCATCAGAACACCGTCGAATCGCATACAAACGTGGCCACCTGTCACTAAAACGTCAGATACCATTTGGGAGTCGTATGCTTACAAGATCTTTTTCTGACATTCTCTCTCGAATGCGGTTCGAATTTTTTATTTTTTTTCTGGCTGATTCTCCTTGATTCCTGTCAATTCGAAATAATTGAAAACGAGCCTTTAGAGGCAATCAAAGACATTTTCCTATGTAACGTGGAAATACACTGACATATTAAAATAAGAGAAAAAATATGGTCCAATTGTTTTTGCATTAAATGAAACGGTAAAGTATTAATGTCTGCCGCCATGCTGATTTTATAAATTTACTCAATGGATCTGTAATGTGTTATAAACATACACAAGATATATGGGATGTTCCACATGGGAGCCATCAGTGACAGACAATGTGTCCAGTGAAAGTCGGTATTTTGACTTGTATCGAATGTCCCATCGTTTTTCACATGTGAAGTATTGCCTTGCCGCTGCAGGCGTTTATGACGGTTTGAACTAATGGTGGTACTGGATACGTTCATCTTTTCATGTACATCTTGACCATTTGGCACTCCGTCACTAGAACATGTTCTTGATTAAGTATATTAATCGTTCACTTGGTTATGGAGGTGGAGGTTTCAACCACTCACTCACTCACTCACTCACTCACTCACCACTCCCACTCACTCACCTCACTCCACTCACTCACTCACCCATCCTTCCACCACTCACTCACTCACTCACCCCCACCTCACCCACCCACCCACACCCACTCACTCACCCATCCTTCCACCCACCCACCCACTCACTCACCACCACCCACAACCAACCCACCCACTCACTCACTCACTAACTCACCCATCCTTCCACCCACCCACTCACTCACTCACTCACTCACCACTCACCCACCCTCCACCCACCCACCCACTCACTCACTCACTCACCCAACCTTCCACCCACTCACTCACTCACTCACTCACCCACCCTCCACCCACCCACTCACTCACCCATCCTTCCACCCACCCACACTCACTCACTCCTCACCACCCACCCACCCACCCACTCACTCCCACTCACTCACTCACTCACTCACCTCACTCACCCACTCCCATCCACCCACCCTCACTCACTCACTCACTCACCCTTCCACCCACCCACCCACCACCACTCACTCACTCACTCACTCACCAACCACCCACTCACTCACTCACTCACTCACTCCACCCACCCTCCACCCACCCACTCACTCACCCATCCTTCCACCCACCCACTCACTCACTCACTCACTCCACCCACCCACCCACCCACCCACCCACCCACCCACTCACTCACTCACTCACTCACTCACTCCACACCACTCACCCACCCACCCACCCACCCACCACCCACCCACTCACTCCCCTCACTCACCCAAACCCACTCACTCACGCACCCAAACCCACTCACTCACGCACCCAAACCCACTCACTCACTCACTTACTCCATTTACACTCGCCAATGCTTAGTTTTTAATAGAACCACATACATGCAGCTCAAAGAATGCTCATGCTGAATTTGTCCCATACACCAATTTAATAGTGTGATAAAACTATAAGCAATACTATACAAATCTTGATTGCTGATTGCTACAAGCATGTAAACATGTAAACCGTAGCAACAAGACAACACAGGCATACTAAAGCACTTCAGTCTGTATCGTGTTACAGTGCGGTAAACGGTAGCAATAAGTGAAACAAAGTCAAACTTAAGCACTTCAGTCTGTACCGTGTTACAGTGCGGTAGACGGTAGCAATTAGACAACCGAATCACACTAAAGCATTTCAGTCTGTACCGTGTTACAGTGCGGTAGACGGTAGCAATAAGTGAAACAAAGTCAAACTTAAGCACTTCAGTCTGTACCGTGTTACAGTGCGGTAGACGGTAGCAATTAGACAACACAGGCATACTAAAGCACTTCAGTCTGTACCGTGTTACAGTGCGGTAAACGGCCATTCAACAAGGAGGAACAGCGTTTCCTCGACTAAACAAACCACGCATAGCCAGAATAATCCCATTCTGTTTCCTGAAGCACTTAACTGGATCCTAGGATAGCCGTTGTGACGAGCCGAAGGAAGTGTTCACTGCATGAGTGAGTGAGTGAGTTTAGTTTTACGCCACTTTTAGCAATATTTCAGCAATATCATGGCGGGAGACACCAGAAATAGGCTTCACACATTGCACCCATGTGGGGAATCGAACCTGCGTCTTCGGCCTGACGAACGAACGCCTTAACCACTAGGCCTCCCTACAGCCCCACGTTGTATGAGAAACTTGTGTCGCCAGATCGTAATGGCTGCGTTGGCTGCAAATATAACTTGAACATTTCACTGCCATGCACGGATATTGGTTAAAATGTAAATAGGTTTTAAACGTTTTTGACCGGGAAATATTGTAAAGCATCACAAAATACATGTAATTCTATTCAGCCATGGAGTATAATGTTAAATGCACACACACACACGCACGCACGCACACACACACACACTAGGTCACCTCGACTTTCCCCCAGCATACGTGTTAACTGCTGAACACTTGAGATAAATAGCCTCTAACCTGGCGGTTCTATTCATTACGGTTCAGCCTCCTGAGCAACAAGAAAAGCGGCACAAACATTACCCAAATTATATGTCTCTAATGTCTTATGTTTTCGAATTACAAGTGTGCAGTCTGGCATAAACAACATAATTCCAATCTTGATTTTCATGAGCCCTAACACCAGTTTAAACGTATTTCGTCTTTCTGTTTGTGCATCTTTCATCAGTGGTGAGGGAATTCCTCACATTTTCACACAGTTAAATCTTGTAATTCTTGTCTAAGGGTTTCATACCGGAGGATTTCCACTATTAATCATCCCTGATATTCTCAACGCTTTTCAATTTTCCCCTGCTCACAATCTGACCAAGTCGCCGGCGATCCGTAATAGTGAACTTCCATGGTCTCACAGCTCCTATCTTGTGCTCAGTCCCAACTCCTGACTGAATATTCTTCAAAGTTCTGTATACTGTAGACAGAGGAATGTCATGTCTACCAGCTAACTCTTTTGCATTAGTCACACCCCTTTCAAAATCATCTAGAACTAGCTTTCTTTTCTCTTCTGATGTCAACAAAGGAAGACGTCTGCTACACAAGGGGAGATAACTCTTGATATAGAAAGGTTCATTCTTAAGCCTACGAGAGTTGCCTCCCATATTGAATACCTTGCTACATAACGTAACACATGTTTTCTAATTCTATAATCAGTATTAGAAAACAAAGATGTTCCCACTACTTTCTGAGGAAACTATACATGATTATAGAAAAAATGGTCGCTTTTGTTAACTGCAGGATATTAAAGTTATATATGGTCTAGAAGCCAGACCCCCAAAATGGTGAAAATGTGGTGCAGTTCTGGCGACCGAATGGGATGTGATGTTTCACAATCAGGAATGATTTAGCTTTGATTTAAAGCGGGTTGTCATCAGCTACCATGCGGGGGCCCTTTTAAGGTGCAACATGTCATGTCAGTTATGACAATATTTTAACCGATAACTGGATGGTTAAATTTAATAACTCTGGTTTGGTTTGACCGATTTTTATCAAAAAAAGCAGTTTTGGAATGCTCAGATCATGATTTAAACTGACAATAATATTACCTATATACTTGTCGCAAAAATATTTTGGTAAGGTCAAAGGTCAATCTTAATAGAAAGGGCATTTGATGAGAAAATATGAGTTGAAATTTACAAATTAAAGGTAATTTTTCCAGAGTTATTTTTTTCTGATTCAGCTATATCACTTGAAGATCATATATACGTTTGGTTGGCATTGTATTCATGAAAAACCATTACGAGGAAACAGTGGCTGGTACTTTGTATTTAGATCAGCAAAATATAAGAGAATTTCATCTCCATGCTTTACATAGTATCAACAATACTATATATGTCGAAGATACTGTTGAACTGTCATACAAATTTCCGTTTATTGACATTCTGACAGAAACAAGAATTCAGCTGATATCAGAAGGAGATATGTTTTGATAAGACGTTTAGTGTCAGTGCTAAACTGACTTTGGTTTTCTTGATTTATGTTACACCGGCAATCATTCATACATTGTAAAAGATATGACACTGATCAGAAAGGTGTTATGGTATCTTACCACCAAATATACACACAGTCATGTCATCATAACGCAAGCAACATTTCCTTCATATCAGTTCGCATTTATTGTTTTTAATAGTCATAGTGTATTCCCAGTTGACATGTTAGTTAATGTCAACATTGTCAAGATCACGGGAACATGTTTCAAGTCCACATCCACATGCCGAAGAACACAACAGGTTCAACCTCTTGCAGCTACACCTTCCTGTACATTGGCGTTTACATGCACAGATATGAAGCTGAAGAAGGTCCACGGAAACGATTTAGTCTTAACGTATTTGCAGCTTTATCACGGATGAAAAGAGGAATATTTGATGAAGATCTATTACAACAGAAGCGTACTGCTTTAAATACCAAACATTAAGTGCTTACTTTTATGGATAACTCAAAGAAATTCCTAGATAATATTAATATAAACACCTTGTTTCTACTGTAACGTTCATAAAAATATGCAGGCCTCGGTTTTAGTAATATGTAATGATCTACACAAAGGAGTTACACATAGCATGGTCATGACACTATGAGCATCGATCTTCACAAGTGGGATACGATGGCATGGATCAAACAAGTAAGTGAGAACGACCACCCGATCACATTAGTTCGCTCTTATGGGTTGCTGAAGATCAAATATTTACCCAACTTATTTGTGAACCTGTGAGAATGGTTAATGAATAAATACATAGTCAGCCTCATGATATTTATTTGTAGATCATTCCAAATACTATTACTGACAACAGAATGTATGTCTCCAATATCAACTGGTCTCTGGATAAGTCGTACTCAGACAGCCAAGAGTCAAGTTGCATTTAATTACTATCAGCTCATCAATACACGCACAGAAGCTGGTATATACGTTGATTGACGCTTTAGAATTATATTTTGAGTGGAAAACCTTGAATCGTCTATACATATTGACAGTAGTGAGTGACCTTGTCTAGATGGATACTAAAAGACCACCTGTCGTTCATTTCCCGATATCAGTATATTGCATGACTACCTTGTCCTTCAAAGAGGAGTTAATGAATTGACAATAGTAATCGCATCATGGAATTGGCTCACGAGAATCACTATCTTCATCAGCTGACAGTACAACGTCAGCTTTAACATATTGACAGACCTCACCTAGATGAACAGTACCAAGTCGGCTGTAGTCAGCTGCATTGTTCCAACAGATATAACGAAGCCACCAACTGTAATCAGCAGAGCGTGTTTCAAATGAAGGACATCCTCTGCTTGCCTAGGTCTATATAAACATTTATTTTCCGAAGTACGAATGCTAATATTACCAGGAGATTAAGTTTTCTTAATGCGTTTCCCTCCTTGTACATTCGCTCTGTATTGCTGGGACCTTACACACGCCAGTAGTCAATCTCATACTCCAAACTTTCGGCCCAACCTCTTCTGTAATGCAATAGTCCAACATGAAGCCAGTCTAGACCCCTACTGGTTCTGAATCTCCGAGCTCATTGGGGCTAATTCACTATATACGGAGTTATATATTGCTATCAAAATGTCCTATTTTCAGAGGCTTACACTTTGTATAACGTGTCAGGATCCTGTAATTACGGACCCAAACATGCTCCTGTAATGCTTATTGGTTTTTCAAGACCATATCTATATTTCTGAATTTCTCCCACATTAAACAACTGTTGTTAGATCCAATATTAAAGTTGCACCCCCCTTTTAGCAATTTTCCAACAATATCACGGCGGGGGACACCAGGAATGGGCTTCACACATTGTACCCAAGTGGGGAATCGAACCCATGTCTTCGGCGTGCCGAGCGGACACTTTCACCACTAGGCTACCCCAGTGCCCCTCAAACATACGTTCGTTGTGATACAGTACAGTCTATAAGTAGGGCTGCGCAATATAACCGGTGTACCGGTATTTACCGGTTCAGACATGAAAACGATACGTAATGCGATATGCTGATCGAAAACCGGTATTTTGAGATGCATTCGGAAAACTTCGTAACGCTTGGAAATCTTCGGATATTTCCGGTTTTTGAATTGTTCTTTTCCCTGTTTCATTAGTGCCAAATGTTACTTACATTTGATATTTTGTCATGATTAAACGTTTTTATAAAAGGTTAATTAATCATAGTGATTTTGTTGTGTTTTTGCTTTATAATCAAGCATTAACTCGATTATATGTAGTTTTTGTTAAAAAAATAATCCTTGCAATATATTGCAATACTTATCGCAATATATGCTTCCGCATCGCAATATATCGCAATATCAAAATTCTCTGCAATACCCACCCCTATCTATAAGTGATCAATCCAACAGTCGTATTTAATAGTATGTTGATACAATTGTCCAACCTAATCATATTTAGACACGATATGTTCTTGATCATCTCTACGTTAAGTCAATATGCTTTGATACACTTAGTCTATAATGTTTTCAGGGCAGTTAATTTCAAACAGGTTTAGGATCAAAACGATAATACCCATACAAACGCGTTTAAACTATCGGACAAGGATTCAACACTTTTAATAGAGTAGTTGTCAAACAGACACCTTCCTGGGAGTGAGTGTGTATAGTTTTACGCCGCTTTTAGCAGTATTCCAGCAATTTCACGGCGGAGGACACCAGAAATGGGCTTCACACATTGTACCCATGTGGGGAATCGAACCCAGGTCTTCAGCGTGACGAGCGAACGCTTTAACCACTGGGCTACCCCTAGACTAAAAACTAGTCTCTGAAATGAACATATTTTACTGAAAACGGTTCATAGTAAAATAAAATATAATGAAAAGGAGCCCTGAGACTTTTTTCATTTCAGAAGCTGAGGAAATCTAGACTTGCCACATTTTCTAGACTTGCGTTGGCTTTCTTGGATATATTTGCTTCAGGGTCTGTACGACAGACTAAGCTACCCCCACCGCCATGTGATTGTTTCAGTGAAGCTGAGCAGGCATAATTAATTAAGTATGATTGTTACTGAGCGCTACGTGTCCGAATCCAATTTATGGATTTGTATGTCAACATACATCATAAACATTTTTTCATTAACAGAAGTAGATAAAATAGATATTATCAAAATAATATGGTTCTGATGACATAAAAGCATTTAAAAGTTGTAAGTCATTTTGAAAATGGGAAATATCTAAAAAGGTTAAAACGTCATTCCTAAGTCATTATACAAATGGCAATTTAGAAGGAAGTGGATTTCATCCTCTACATTGCTGTAAAATGGGCATATTCAAACATATTACTAATAATTAGGGGTGATAATAATAAAGATCAGGGACTCCTTTCACGAAGCAACCTTTACTAAGGTTAACCTTAACTCCCATTCATATGTGAATGTCACGGCGAGGATAGGTGAGACATCAATGCTCCAAGCCTCGCGCATATGTTCCGGTTGAACGGTTTCACCAGTCATTTCACAGAGCTTGGAGTTGTGTGTATGCTTCTCTTCCTGTACAAGAATGTCAGTTTAGCGGGAGTATGCATTATTGCATGTATTGTGAAGCTCGCGGAGCATTCGACGATATGGATTTAAGAGGATCAACTGTGAAGGTACGTGAATATTGTTTTACTGAATATTTCGTTGTGTCTGTTAAGGATCCGAGGACACTGATTTGAAACCTAATCTGGGTGATGCCCTCGATTTCGTCCACAATTCCAGGATAATGATAAACACTGATAAACACGGGGCTGTTGACAAGGAACACGTGTCGGAAGACGTGTCGAGTTTTGTAGTAGCTACAGTAGCAGTAGAAGTAGTAGTAGTAGTAGTAGCAGCAGCAGCAGCAGCAGTAGCAGTAGTTGTAGTAGTAGTAGCAGTGGTGGTGATGGTGGTGGTAGTAGTTAGTTTGTGTGTCGTTAAAAGACGCTCTCAGCCATAGTCCAGCTCTATGGCGGCGGTTTGTAAATAACCGAACCTCAACCAGACAATCCAGTGATCAACAGCAGAAGAATCGATCTACGCAATTGGGATGCGATGACGTGTGTCAACCAAGTCTGCGAGCCTGACCACCTGATCCCGTCAGTCGCCTCTTACGACAAGCATGGGTTACTGAAGATCAATTCTGAAAACGATCTTCAAGGGTCAATAGCAATAGTAATGATAGTAGTAGTAGTAGCAGCAGCAGTAGCAGCTGTGGTAGTAGAAGTAGTAGTAGTAGTAGCAGCAGCAGCAGCAGCAGTAGTAGTTGTAGTAGGAGTAGTAGTAGTAGTAGTAGCATTAATTAGGGGTAGTTAGGGATAGGTAATCAAAGCGAAGCATGTATACAGTTAGTCCGTGTGTGTCGTCTGTACAGTGGGCAGTGATTGGGAATTCTACAATGTAGGCCTGTATACAGACAGTCGGTGTGTGTTGTTTGTACAGTGGGCAGTGATTGGGAATTCTACAATGTAGGCCTGTATACAGACAGTCCGTGTGTGTCGTCTGTACAGTGGGCAGTGATTGGGAATTCTACAATGTAGGCCTGTATACAGACAGTCGGTGTGTGTTGTCTGTACAGTGGGCAGTGATTGGGAATTCTACTGTGTAGGCCTGTATAGAGACAGTCGGTGTGTGTTGTTTGTACAGTTGGCAGTGATTGGGAATTCTCCGATGTAGGCCTGTATACAGACAGTCGGTGTGTGTCGTCTGTACAGTGGGTAGTGATTGGGAATTCTACTGTGTAGGCCTGTATATAGACAGTCGGTGTGTGTCGTCTGTACAGTGGGTAGTGATTGGGAATTCTCCCATGTAGGCCTGTATAGAGACAGTCGGTGTGTGTTGTCTGTACAGTTGGCAGTGATTGGGAATTCTACTGTGTATGCCTGTATAGAGACAGTCGGTGTGTGTCGTCTATACAGTAGGTAGTGATTGGGAATTCTACTGTGTATGCCTGTATACAGACAGGCGGTGTGTCTCGTCTGTACAGTGGGTATTGTTTGGGAATTCTACTTTGTAGGTCTGTATATAGACAGTCGGTGTGTGTCGTCTGTACACTGGGTAGTGATTGGGAACTCTATTGTGTAGGCCTGTATACAGACAGTCGGTGTTTGTTGTCTGTACAGTTGGCAGTGATTGGAAATTCTACGATGTAGGCCTGTATACAGACAGTTGGTGTGTGTCCTCTATACAGTGGATAGTGATAGGGAATTCTTCAGTGTAGGCCTGTATACAGACAGTCGTTGTGTTTCGTCTGTACATTGGGTATTGATTGGGAATTCTACTGTGTAGGCCTGTATATAGACAGTCGGTGTGTGTCGTCTGTACAGTGGGCAGTGATTGGGTAAGCGACACCAAACGTATCTGGTTTACACTATGTACTCATGTGTGGATTTGAACCCTGGAATTTGGCGTATGTCTGAAGGGTACAATGGCATGCAACCAACCACATCACCAAGCCGCCTGAACGACAGCTTCATACGGTAGCCTCCTACCGCAATCACTGAGCCTTGTGTAGACCGCGTGTAAGCTATTAGTGATGACCCAATCGTATCCATGAAAAAGGAAAATCAATTTATTCAGGCAAACAAATGCGTCGTTCGTTTGTTTGCTTGTTTGCTTGCTTGCTTGCTTCCCTGCTTGCTTGCTTGTTGGTTGGTTGGTTGGGTTTTTTTTGGGGGGATGGGTGTGTGTGTCTGGGTTTGTTTTGTGTTTTGGGGGTTATTGGGGGTTGGGGTGGGGTGTGTGTGTGTGTGTGTGTGTTGTTTTGTTGGTTGGTTGGTGCCAGATGTGCCACAAAACACACCGACGTTTCGCTCCGCTATATTTACAAGTAACGTAACGTGAAGAGCACGTTTCAACCATATCCACGCACGGTGAAATGTGCTATCGTGAGAAGCTAGGCATTATGTAATATTTTATTCAGTTTGCCTCCCCGCTAACCACATGTGGCTATTAAAGAGAAGCAAAATCTGCTTCGTGTGTGCAGTTTCAATCTTAACGTTGTGGTATGTTCCTTTTGCTTTTCGTCATGTTGCTTGACAGAAATGTGGGCACTAAACCTAGACTTCATTATGATAGAACATCACTTTACCCACCCACCCATACCCAACCCTCCTACCTTACAAAGGAACTTAAAAAGCTAACATTTACTACAACGCCCTTCAAGATCGGTAACTCCATACCCCTCTCACACCATCAAAGCCAAATATATGCAGAAAAAGAAAAGGTAAACATATGCCCTAGTTTCCATTTTTCCTTGTTTTAACCATTTTGTGTTCACTATATATATATTACCTATGAACTGTTTATGAATTGTTTCTAACGTACCACCATTTATTACCATTTAATATTTTTATATATTCTTTCAAACGTCAAAGACGACACGCCTTTATTTCATAGCTTGTCTTATAACTATATTTTCAGGTGTCAATAATTCTTCTTCGTTTACAGCGTTTTTTGTTATATACATTTTACGCCCCGAAATAACATCATGTACAATGCTTTGTTTTAATTTGTAGATATGATCCTTTCCCGAATCATGAGTCAAATTCCCAGAAGAATCTTCAAACATCATTACTGACGACCGTTGGATTATTGAAACCTACTGTGCTACAATCACCTATAACAACACACAGATCAGTCTACATTGTGTCATGATGGGCCATTTCATTTGTGCAAGGAATAGCAAAGTTTTCAAGATTTTTTTATATTTTATTTACTTTCAAGTGTTAATACTGTTTGTATTGTTTCTCAAAGGATTATACAGAAATGGATTACTTCATAAGGTCACCTTCACTAAAAAGGCGATGCAGACTGAGACAACTGAATTAATTAGATATTCAAGGAACACAACAGAACATATTCGAAATTATCAGGATGTTATGTATCCGCAGAGTGAGATAAATATGGACTGTACACAAAGAGATAACGGCAGACTTCTTCCATTCAGACCTGGAGAATCCGGTCGTCTCGAACAGTGGTATCAGTCAATAGATCAATTCTTTTCCATCACCAACACCCAACCTCTCGATCTTCCTGAAGATGATGGACCTAATTTGTATAAAGATTATGATCTGAAGAAGCCAAAAACTTTCACTCTGTCTGATTACGGTAATGAGGAATTCACATTCGAAAACGGAAAGCCTAAATGCTTTAAATCGGGCACATCAAAGGTGCTTGGGAAGGGTTCTAACGTGACCTGTGTTTGTAGCTCAAGTTATGCAGGGAAACATTGTTCTGTGCCAAACATCGTTAAGACTGCCTTGTCCAAATTGTCTCACAGTTATATCATCACCCCAAGAGAAAAGCCACGACGGATTATTCTGGTCATGACATTCAATATGGAGCACCATCTTCTCATGCTTAAGATGCTACAAGTGCATTCAGCCGTGGATCTGTTTGTGATACTGGAATCCAACTATACTGGACATGGAGATCCACGGCCGTTAAGGTTATTACACAATTTGAGAAGAGGATACATGAAGCGATTCCACCACAAGATAATGCACGTCTATCTTGACACCTTTCCAGCTGGTGGACGAGCTAATGGTTGGATTGTTGAAACCTACATCCGTCAGCAACTTGCACCTGCTGTAGAGACTAGAGTCTCAGGGCTCAGAAAAGATGATTTATTCGTATTTATTGACACTGATGAAACACCATCAGTGAACCTCCTGCACTTCCTCAAACTTCACAATGGCTACCCTTTCCCTGTAGGATTTGTTCTTCAAACTTTTATGTTTGGATTCTTTTGGTCAAGCAAAATGCCGACATCGGTTACAGCTGTGAGTAGTATTCAGATGCTAAGAGACGTCTATAAAGGAAGTAGTGATGCAATTCGTGGAAGTAAAGGAGTGATACGACAGCTCCAGAAAGGAAGTCACCCCTGGGGTATGTTTGAAACCTGGCTGATCGGATCACCTGACAACTATGCTGGATGGCATGCATCATGGTTCTCCTCGCCAAGGGAGGTAATCACGAAGCTGAATTCTGCTATTAATGCTGACTTTCCCCGATGGGGAGACTACCCAGAGAAATGCACATTTGCATATGTTGCTACTCTGTTTCGAAAGGGGGAATATTTTGATGGAAAGGTCAAATATGATCCAATTTGTTTTGACGACATTTATGTATTGAAGGACATTTCTTATCTGTTCAAGTATAAAAGATACTTCAATTTTATGTTACAAAATCCAACAGCTAAAGGCGTGATAGTTTAATGTTTCCATCATTTTATCGAAGTCAAAACATTTCGTTATCCATCAGGTGAATGATGGGATAGATAGCACCACACATTGTATAGAATGTTAACAACATTAAACCACAAAATATAAGCGTTTACATTGTAATGTGACAGTTTTAATCCTCTTAGAACACGACTGAATTTGTGTTGCATTGTTCTGTTTAGATTCAGTAGAGGGCAGAGTTGTGCTGGTTGAGTGAGTGAGTGAGTTTTGTCTTTACGCCGCTTTCAGCAATAGTCCATCAATATCAAAATGGAGAACACCAGAAATGGGTTTCACCAATTGCACACATGCGGGGAATCGTGTGCTGGTATTAATTGACATATTTAGCCTGCACGACAAGACTGGTCTAGAAATTCCATGTTACATCTCACAGTGCATCTCATATTACAAGACCACTCGTTCTGTGAAGATTCCTTTTTTACCTGGATACTTAGCCCAGGCCATTTTGGAGGCTCGGCAACTGTTGCAGATTATGAAGAAGGCCACAGGTGAATATTGCCATCACTGACTCTATTCCTGTCAACACTGCTCTTTATATTACATTGCAACTGGATTTGTATTGCCACTATGATTTGTACTGCCTTTGTAATTCCTTGTAGTGATGTATCTGGATGTAAACTTAGATCTTTTCTATGTCATGTGCCATTTAACGGTTTAATATGCCAAAATATGAATATAACGTTATAACTTTCTTTCTCAACTTTCTCAACTGATCACGTTTCAGAGTTTTTCATATTGTGTATAATCTCTTTGGTCACCCAAGATCGCACACCTGACAACTATTTGCATGATGTCGACTATTCTTTAAAAAAAATAATTTAGTTAGACAACAATGAGCAATAGATCAACGTAATGAAGGAAGAACATTGTGTTTACACTAGCATTTTACGACAGAATGTGGGTGTATTCAGTGTGTGCCTTTTTGACAATTCCGCTGTGCAAGATAAAAGTAATTAATCAGTCAGTGTGTTAGCGGTTAATCTTTTGATCAATGTTTGTTCTATTTTAACTCAGCTGACAATTTTTCCTCTTGCTGCATGTCCATGTACATATGTCAAAACATGTAATACATTTGCCACACGAAACCTTAATTTATAATGTTGAGCATTTACTCAAGACACGAGAAATGCTAAATGGGAACCTTTGCTGGGTAACATGAGTGGCGTTACCAATAAATAGACCTCTTATAAATTCATTAACTGACTATCAAGTGAATGATGACAAATAAACAGGTCTAGGCTTATACCATCAAGCATGGGTTACAAGGGGGTAGTAATCGCTATATTGCATGCAATTTTATTTGCCTAAAACCTTATGGGCCGATACTGTTTTGAGGATACGAACGGAACTTCATTGTTGCATAAGACATACATGTAAATACACTGCTGTGTACATAAGTTAAAAACTGTATGTACCTATTTCATTCAGTAACTTTTGTATCAGTGGCAAAGTGGGGTTGATTTAGTTTAGCGATTCAAATAAATCAAATGTGTGTTTTGGATATCATAGGTAAATAGACATCAGTAGAAGATATCAAAGAACTAGTGTACATCCAGTATGTTGACACACAGTTGAACGGGTCCAAGCAAATATACACTTAACCCGGGAACAATGGTCAGTGTGTCAATACAAGTCGGCTCTTTAGGAAAACATGTTCTCGTTCTTTGTTATGTTCCTTAAAAGGTTTATAGAAACTGCTGTTGCTACGTCACAAAAGGTAGACTGGGTGTGACGTGAATGAAGTGAGCCTGAATGCATAGGTGCCATATGCAAGTAGTCTTTGCAAGTAGTCAACTAGATCAGACCAGTTTCAGTTTTCAAATTTTGTTACGACCAATGTTTATAGTTTCAGAATAATCATAACAGTGTGACTATTGTTTAAAAAAATAAAAACACTTGTGTTGTTCATTATTTCGCAACAAAATATCAGGTTTTTCGATGAAAATTTATTCTGATGATACACTCTTCAAAAAAAAAGAAATGCATAAGCCATTCTTAGAAGAATTTATTGCTTTAGTTTAATAGCAATTATTTCATGTTATTTCAAAGGTAAACAGGTGAACATTCACGCATCTATAGACAACCTTTATTGTTGTGTTTCTGTTTACTCGAGTCCACAAGATGGCGTCAAAGTCAGTACTTTCTATGGCCATAATTGACAGCAATTACTGCTCGGCGCCGTCTCGGCACAGACTGGATAAGTCGGCGAAATCGTTCTTGCGGAATTCTTCAGCACTTTCCCTGCAATGCGATGGCCAGTTGTGGAAGTGTCCCAGGTGTGTTTTCACCCTTACGTACACGTCGATCAAGTTCATTCCATTGGTGTTCAATCGGGTTTTGTTCTGGTGATCGGCAGGCCATGGCAAATCATTGACGTTAGAATTGGCAAGGCAGCGGACCGTGAAAAAGTGACTCTACGACACCACCGCAAGCAATTGCGCCGTTGGAAGTCTCTCAAAACAGGGGCGACTACAGGCTTTCTTGGTCGAATCCCAACTTCACGCAATCGATTCCTGACAGTTTGGTCTGAAATTCTTCTCAAGCCAGGAATACGCTGTGCAGTCTCTACGGAGGTCGGCAAGGGTTCAGGCTCATAACGCCGACCTTTCTTCCAAACTTCACGGTTGAGTGGAAAATAAATATCGGCGTCCTGAGACTAGTTTCATTTTGCCAATTAATAAAGGAT
This sequence comes from Haliotis rubra, assembly GCF_003918875.1. NCBI lineage: Eukaryota > Metazoa > Mollusca > Gastropoda > Lepetellida > Haliotidae > Haliotis > Haliotis rubra. The sequence goes on from NW_025765405.1 coordinate 117,878, forward strand.
TACGAGGACAATGAAGGATCAACGAGTTGTTAGATGTGGATAATCCGGATTATGCGGATGAGAGCACACCTAATGAGAAGGCGAGAACAGTTTATATTTTTATCAGTATATTTCCATTTTTGAAGCACTCATCAACAATCTCAGTTGACAGATTTTAGTTTTACAATGATTCACATAAGTTATTGCGTGACATATACATCGCATATCCGATGCGTATTCATGATACATATAGCACACAGAGATTGATCCACAGATTTTAAACCAAATGCAACAGATGGAATGCTGAATCAGCAAACTTTCTCACGGACAGTGTTCCTTGTCTGAGCTGGTGATGAATGTCATCCAGTCGTCGCTCCAAGTCCCTGTATTTCTTCTTCTTGGACGGACGCTTCTGGCCAGCAGCGTACTGGACCAGCTTGTCTTCCGTTTTGGTCTGCTCTCGTGAATATGGGGGACAAGATACTTTGAAGTTATAGAAAAAGTTCACACACAGTATCTCAAACGTTTCTTACAGGTTGGCAAATTCGCATCCAATAAGGGTATATTTGGCGAGCAGGGCGCCACACGATGTTTGTTTCCACACAGATAAGGGTTATAAAATACTGGATAAAAATACTTCGTATGAATTGTTCTAGATATCCATACCAATGCTATATAATGCTAAAAAACTTACATGATGCTGGAAAGCAAAAGTGGGTGTCAAATCTTTGAAATTTGCTATTTTACACAGGTTTTACCAACGTTTGGTTAGCACGAAGTGTGGGTGAGTCTATATTGTTTACAACTATATTCACCACACAAAATGACTGTATTACCCTAATTTACTATTGTTAGGAAATACTAGTATACGGTTCGTCCGGAGGGGAAGGTCGCGGGTTCGATCCCCGACCACGTCATACCAAAAAGACGTTAAAATATGGTACTTGTTGGTCCCTGCCTGGCGCTCGGCCTTAATGGGTACAACAAGGACTCGGAGTCAGTATAATGTGTGTGAGTGGGGTATTCATGCTTCACTGCGACATGGTATCTCAGTGGGCTAGCACTATAAAACCAGCTTGGTTTGGGATAGTACAAGCAGCCGCACATACACATACACACGCATGCACGTCGTCATATGAGTGAAATATTCTCAAGCACGACGTTAAACCCAATTTCACCTCACCTCACCTCACCTCACCTCACCTCACCTCATCCGGCAGGCATATGAACAACGTTTAAAATCTACGTATCATCTGGTTGTCAGATTTACACACGTTTAAAGGGGTGTTAAAATAAACGAACACTCAACTCTGCATTTACATGTATTTCACAAATGAGTAAATCTGGCCATTGTTTTCATGTGTTTTCTAGCATGTGTAACATATGTAAATACTGTGATTGTAGGACACGCATTTCAATACCTTTGAAATCTCGTATGACCAGGGTTAAGTTTGTCATATATTTAGTACACGCGTACATGATTGGTAATGGGTAAAATAAAGTGTTACAAGATAGACACTACTTTAACATGTATTTCAATGGTTCTGTAATATAACTGTCACATCGGGTTCGTTAGCGCGTCCTACCACGTCATAATGCACTGAGATCATTAGAAACAGAAGGCGAAGTGATACCCATGACTGAGCACCACTATTAACGTGCGTGCCTTTCTTGCCATGCAAATGATGTCTGTTTAAAAGGTTTAAATATCGGGTCTCTGGGACAGAGCGATATGTTAGGGAGTGTGTGTGTGTGCATGTGTGTGAGAGGGAGAGGGTGCGGGATGGGGTAGGCCTAGGGTGGGGTGGTGGTGGTGGGGTACTGATAAGCCTTTCTGATCAGTAGGTAATATCGTTTATACTTTTTGTAATGGAAATTACATTATAGCTTAAATAACTGACCTTAGGTACACTTCTTATATATGACATACAAGGAGACACTGCTTATTGCAATAAAACACTGACAGGGGTCTTCACACGGACATGAACCGGTAGGTCCTTAATTTTAGTGCACACTTGTATGAGTTACCCGATTGATCATAGCTGCACACATTTCAATATCTATACTTTCAAAAACGATTATTACAATGTATTAATAATTCCCTGTATAAATTACTGTTGTAAATGAACAAACATGCGCATAGTTGGTATGGCCTCTTTTTGATTTTCAATACAGATATTATCCCATACAGACGTTTTCTCAAATTTCAGTTACCCGACTCACTCACTCACTCACTCACTCACTCACTCACTCACTCACTCACTCACTCACTCACTCACTCACTCACTCACTCACTCACTCACTCACTCACTCACTCACTCACTCACTCACTCACTCACTCACTCACTCACTCACTCACTCACTCACTCACTCACTCACTCACTCACTCACTTACTATTGTTAGGAAATACTAGTATACGGTTCGTCCGGAGGGGAAGGTCGCGGGTTCGATCCCCGACCACGTCATACCAAAAAGACGTTAAAATATGGTACTTGTTGGTCCCTGCCTGGCGCTCGGCCTTAATGGGTACAACAAGGACTCGGAGTCAGTATAATGTGTGTGAGTGGGGTATTCATGCTTCACTGCGACATGGTATCTCAGTGGGCTAGCACTATAAAACCAGCTTGGTTTGGGATAGTACAAGCAGCCGCACATACACATACACACGCATGCACGTCGTCATATGAGTGAAATATTCTCAAGCACGACGTTAAACCCAATTTCACCTCACCTCACCTCACCTCACCTCACCTCACCTCATCCGGCAGGCATATGAACAACGTTTAAAATCTACGTATCATCTGGTTGTCAGATTTACACACGTTTAAAGGGGTGTTAAAATAAACGAACACTCAACTCTGCATTTACATGTATTTCACAAATGAGTAAATCTGGCCATTGTTTTCATGTGTTTTCTAGCATGTGTAACATATGTAAATACTGTGATTGTAGGACACGCATTTCAATACCTTTGAAATCTCGTATGACCAGGGTTAAGTTTGTCATATATTTAGTACACGCGTACATGATTGGTAATGGGTAAATAAAGTGTTACAAGATAGACACTACTTTAACATGTATTTCAATGGTTCTGTAATATAACTGTCACATCGGGTTCGTTAGCGCGTCCTACCACGTCATAATGCACTGAGATCATTAGAAACAGAAGGCGAAGTGATACCCATGACTGAGCACCACTATTAACGTGCGTGCCTTTCTTGCCATGCAAATGATGTCTGTTTTAAAGGTTTAAATATCGGGTCTCTGGGACAGAGCGATATGTTAGGGAGTGTGTGTGTGTGCATGTGTGTGAGAGGAGAGGGTGCGGGATGGGGTAGGCCTAGGGTGGGGTGGTGGTGGTGGGGTACTGATAAGCCTTTCTGATCAGTAGGTAATATCGTTTATACTTTTGTAATGGAAATTACATTATAGCTTAAATAACTGACCTTAGGTACACTTCTTATATAAGACATACAAGGAGACACTGCTTATTTCAATGAAACACTGACAGGGGTCTTCACACGGACATGAACCGGTAGGTCCTTAATTTTAGTGCACACTTGTATGAGTTACCCGATTGATCATAGCTGCACACATTTCAATATCTATACTTTCAAAACGATTATTACAATGTATTAATAATTCCCTGTAGAAATTACTGTTGTAAATGAACAAACATGCGCATAGTTGGTATGGCCTCTTTTTGATTTTCAATACAGATATTATCCCATACGGACGTTTTCTCAAATTTCAGTTACCCGACGGAATATACTCTGTACCCCACTCACTCCATCTGCTGGGTAGCTAGAAAATTCCAGTGACTCACTCACTCACTCACTAAACTTAGAGAACTCAGCAGTTTGGATAATTGTTGAAAGCTCACTACCACTCAGCTCACTGCTCATTTTTTTGTAAACAAAATTTCACTCACTCACCACTCCTCACCTCACCTCTCCCACCTCACTCACCTCACTCCTCACTCACCTCACTCTCCTCACTCCTCACTCCTCACCTCACTCACCTCACTCCTCACCTCACTCCTCACTCACCTCACCTCACCACCTCACCTCCTCACTCCTCCTCACCTCACCTCACCTCACCTCACCTCACTCCTCACTCCTCCTCACTCCACTCACTCACTTACTATTGTTAGGAAATACTAGTATACGGTTCGTCCGGAGGGGAAGGTCGCGGGTTCGATCCCCGACCACGTCATACCAAAAAGACGTTAAAATATGGTACTTGTTGGTCCCTGCCTGGCGCTCGGCCTTAATGGGTACAACAAGGACTCGAATCAGTATAATGTGTGTGAGTGGGCAGCCGCACATACACATACACACGCATGCGTCGTCATATGAGTGAAATATTCTCCAAGCACGACGTTAAACCCAATTTCACCTCACCTCACCTCACCTCACCTCACCTCATCCGGCAGGCATATGAACAACGTTTAAAATCTACGTATCATCTGGTTGTCAGATTTACACACGTTTAAAGGGGTGTTAAAATAAACGAACACTCAACTCTGCATTTACATGTATTTCACAAATGAGTAAATCTGGCCATTGTTTTCATGTGTTTTCTAGCATGTGTAACATATGTAAATGCTGTGATTGTAGGACACGCATTTCAAAACCTTTGAAATCTCGTATGACCAGGGTTAAGTTTGTCATATATTTAGTACACGCGTACATGGTTGGTAATGGGTAAATAAAGTGTTACAAGATGGACACTACTTCAACATGTATTTCAATGGTTCTGTAATATAACTGTCACATCGGGTTCGTTAGCGCGTCCGACAACGTCATAATGCACTGAGATCATTAGAAACAGAAGGCGAAGTGATACCCATGACTGAGCACCACTATTAACGTGCGTGCCTTTCTTGCCATGCACATGATGTCTGTTTAAAAGGTTTAAATATCGGGTCTGTGGGCCAGAGCGATATGTTAGGGAGTGTGTATGTGTGCATGTGTGTGAGAGGGAGAGGGTGCGGGATGGGGTAGGCCTAGGGTGGGGTGGTGGCGGTGGGGTACTGATAAGCCTTTCTGATCAGTAGGTAATATCGTTTATACTTTTGTAATGGAAATTACATTATAGCTTAAATAACTGACCTTAGGTACACTTCTTATATAAGACATACAAGGAGACACTGCTTATTTCAATGAAACACAGACAGGTGTCTTCACACGGACATGAACCGGTAGGTCCTTAATTTTAGTGCACACTTGTATGAGTTACCCGATTGATCATAGCTGCACACATTTCAATATCTATACTTTTCAAAACGATTATTACAATGTATTAATGATTCCCTGTGTAAATTACTGTTGTAAATGAACAAACATGCGCATAGTTGGTATGGCCTCTTTTTGATTTTCAATACAGATATTATCCCATACGGACGTTTTCTCAAATTTCAGTTACCCGACGGAATATACAGTAACTGTACTCTATTTTGATTCCATCTGCTGGGTAGATTATAGAAAATTCCAGTGATTGCAATTAGTTCATAAACTTAGAGAAGTAAGCAGTTTGGATAATTGTTGAAAGCTTACTACCTGACAGCATTTATGTTGCTCATTTTTGTAAACAAAATTTCACTCACTCACCTCACCTCACCTCACCTCACCTCACCCCTCACCTCACCTCACCTCACCTCACCTCACCTCACCTCTCCTCACCTCACCTCACCTCACCTCACTCACCTCACTCCCTCTCACCTCACCTCCTCACCTCACCACCTCACTCACTCACCTCACTCCTCCTCCTCACCTCACCTCACACCTCGTCCGGAGGGAAGGTCACCTCACCTCACCTCACCTGGTCCCTGCCTGGCGCTCGGCCTTAATGGGTACAACTCACCTCACCTCACACTACACCACACGCATGCACCTCATATGAGTGAAATATTCTCCGACGCCAATTTCACCTCACCTCACCTCACCTCACCTCACCTCACCTCATCCGGCCGCCATATGAACAACGTTTAAAATCTACGTATCATCTGGTTGTCAGATTTACACACGTTTAAAGGGGTGTTAAAATAAACGAACACTCAACTCTGCATTTACATGTATTTCACAGATGTGTAAATCTGGCCATTGTTTTCATGTGTTTTCTAGCATGTGTAACATATGTAAATGCTGTGATTGTAGGACACGCATTTCAAAACCTTTGAAATCTCGTATGACCAGGGTTAAGTTTGTCATATATTTAGTACACGCGTACATGGTTGGTAATGGGTAAATAAAGTGTTACAAGATGGACACTACTTCAACATGTATTTCAATGGTTCTGTAATATAACTGTCACATCGGGTTCGTTAGCGCGTCCGACAACGTCATAATGCACTGAGATCATTAGAAACAGAAGGCGAAGTGATACCCATGACTGAGCACCACTATTAACGTGCGTGCCTTTCTTGCCATGCACATGATGTCTGTTTAAAAGGTTTAAATATCGGGTCTGTGGGCCAGAGCGATATGTTAGGGAGTGTGTATGTGTGCATGTGTGTGAGAGGGAGAGGGTGCGGGATGGGGTAGGCCTAGGGTGGGGTGGTGGCGGTGGGGTACTGATAAGCCTTTCTGATCAGTAGGTAATATCGTTTATACTTTTGTAATGGAAATTACATTATAGCTTAAATAACTGACCTTAGGTACACTTCTTATATAAGACATACAAGGAGACACTGCTTATTTCAATGAAACACAGACAGGTGTCTTCACACGGACATGAACCGGTAGGTCCTTAATTTTAGTGCACACTTGTATGAGTTACCCGATTGATCATAGCTGCACACATTTCAATATCTATACTTTCAAAACGATTATTACAATGTATTAATGATTCCCTGTGTAAATTACTGTTGTAAATGAACAAACATGCGCATAGTTGGTATGGCCTCTTTTGATTTTCAATACAGATATTATCCCATACGGACGTTTTCTCAAATTTCAGTTACCCGACGGAATATACAGTAACTGTACCCCTATTTTGATTCCATCTGCTGGGTAGATTATAGAAAATTCCAGTGATTGCAATTAGTTCATAAACTTAGAGAAGTAAGCAGTTTGGATAATTGTTGAAAGCTTACTACCTGACAGCATTTATGTTGCTCATCCTAAACAAAAACTCACTCACTCACTCACTCACCACTCACCTCACCTCACCTCACCACCACTCCTCACCTCACTCACTCACTCACTCACTCACTCACTCACTCACCTCACCTCACCTCACCTCACTCACCTCACCTCACCTCACCTCACCTCACTCACCTCACCTCACCTCACTCACTCCTCCTCACTCACCTCACCTCCTCACCTCACCTCACTCCTCACTCACTCACCTCACCACCTCACCTCGGTTCGTCGGAGGAAGGTCGCGGGTTCGATCCCCGACCACCTCACCTCACCTCACCTCCTCACTGCGACATCTCCTAGCACACCCTACAAGCAGCCGCACACCTACACCGCACCTCGTCCTCACCTCACCTCACCTCACCTCACCTCACCTCACCTCACCTCACCCGGCCGCCATATGAACAACGTTTAAAATCTACGTATCATCTGGTTGTCAGATTTACACACGTTTAAAGGGGTGTTAAAATAAACGAACACTCAACTCTGCATTTACATGTATTTCACAGATGTGTAAATCTGGCCATTGTTTTCATGTGTTTTCTAGCATGTGTAACATATGTAAATGCTGTGATTGTAGGACACGCATTTCAAAACCTTTGAAATCTCGTATGACCAGGGTTAAGTTTGTCATATATTTAGTACACGCGTACATGGTTGGTAATGGGTAAATAAAGTGTTACAAGATGGACACTACTTCAACATGTATTTCAATGGTTCTGTAATATAACTGTCACATCGGGTTCGTTAGCGCGTCCGACAACGTCATAATGCACTGAGATCATTAGAAACAGAAGGCGAAGTGATACCCATGACTGAGCACCACTATTAACGTGCGTGCCTTTCTTGCCATGCACATGATGTCTGTTTAAAGGTTTAAATATCGGGTCTGTGGGCCAGAGCGATATGTTAGGAGTGTGTATGTGTGCATGTGTGTGAGAGGGAGAGGGTGCGGGATGGGGTAGGCCTAGGGTGGGGTGGTGGTGGTGGGGTACTGATAAGCCTTTCTGATCAGTAGGTAATATCGTTTATACTTTTGTAATGGAAATTACATTATAGCTTAAATAACTGACCTTAGGTACACTTCTTATATAAGACATACAAGGAGACACTGCTTATTTCAATGAAACACAGACAGGTGTCTTCACACGGACATGAACCGGTAGGTCCTTAATTTTAGTGCACACTTGTATGAGTTACCCGATTGATCATAGCTGCACACATTTCAATATCTATACTTTCAAAACGATTATTACAATGTATTAATGATTCCCTGTATAAATTACTGTTGTAAATGAACAAACATGCGCATAGTTGGTATGGCCTCTTTTTGATTTTCAATACAGATATTATCCCATACGGACGTTTTCTCAAATTTCAGTTACCCGACTCACTCACTCACTCACTCACTCACTCCTCACTCACTCCTCACCACTCCTCACTCACTCACTATAGAAAACTCACTCACTCACTCCAATTCACTCACTCACTCCTCTCACTCACTAAGCACTTTCACTAACTCACTCCTCACTCACTCACTCACTCACTCCTCACTGTTGCTCACTCACTCACTCACTCCTCCTCACTAAACTCACTCACTCACTCACTCCTCACTCACCTCACTCACTCACCACTCCTCACTCACTCACTCCTCCACCTCCTCCTCTCCTCACTCACTCACCTCCACTCCTCCTCACTCACTCCTCCTCCTCACCTCACTCACTCACTCACTCACTCCTCCTCACTCCTCCTCACCTCACCTCACTCCTCCCACCTCACTCACTCCTCCTCACCTCCTCCTCCTCACTCCTCACTCCTCCTCCACCTCACTCACCTCCTCCTCCACCACTTACTTCCGGAGGAAGGTCGGGTTCGATCCCGACCACGTCATACCAAAAAGACGTTAAAATATGGTACTTGTTGGTCCCTGCCTGGCGCTCGGCCTTAATGGGTACAACAAGGACTCGGAAGTCAGTATAATGTGTGTGAGTGGGGTATCCTCTTCACTGCGACATGGTATCTCAGTGGGCTAGCACTATAAAACCAGCTTGGTTTGGGATAGTACAAGCAGCCGCACACATACACATACACACGCATGCACGTCGTCATATGAGTGAAATATTCTCAAGCACGACGTTAAACCCAATTTCACCTCCACCTCACCTCACCTCACCTCACCTCACCTCATCCGGCAGGCATATGAACAACGTTTAAAATCTACGTATCATCTGGTTGTCAGATTTACACACGTTTAAAGGGGTGTTAAAATAAACGAACACTCAACTCTGCATTTACATGTATTTCACAAATGAGTAAATCTGGCCATTGTTTTCATGTGTTTTCTAGCATGTGTAACATATGTAAATACTGTGATTGTAGGACACGCATTTCAATACCTTTGAAATCTCGTATGACCAGGGTTAAGTTTGTCATATATTTAGTACACGCGTACATGATTGGTAATGGGTAAATAAAGTGTTACAAGATAGACACTACTTTAACATGTATTTCAATGGTTCTGTAATATAACTGTCACATCGGGTTCGTTAGCGCGTCCGACAACGTCATAATGCACTGAGATCATTAGAAACAGAAGGCGAAGTGATACCCATGACTGAGCACCACTATTAACGTGCGTGCCTTTCTTGCCATGCAAATGATGTCTGTTTAAAAGGTTTAAATATCGGGTCTCTGGGACAGAGCGATATGTTAGGGAGTGTGTATGTGTGCATGTGTGTGAGAGGAGAGAGTGAGGATGGGGTAGGCCTAGGGTGGGGTGGTGGTGGTGGGGTACTGATAAGCCTTTCTGATCAGTAGGTAATATCGTTTATACTTTTTGTAATGGAAATTACATTATAGCTTAAATAACTGACCTTAGGTACACTTCTTATATATGACATACAAGGAGACACTGCTTATTGCAATAAAACACTGACAGGGGTCTTCACACGGACATGAACCGGTAGGTCCTTAATTTTAGTGCACACTTGTATGAGTTACCCGATTGATCATAGCTGCACACATTTCAATATCTATACTTTCAAAAACGATTATTACAATGTATTAATAATTCCCTGTATAAATTACTGTTGTAAATGAACAAACATGCGCATAGTTGGTATGGCCTCTTTTTGATTTTCAATACAGATATTATCCCATACAGACGTTTTCTCAAATTTCAGTTACCCGACTCACTCACTCATTCCTCACTCACTCACTCCACTCACTCACTCACTTCTCACTCACTCACTCACTCACTCACTCACTCACTCACTCACTCATTTTTTCCTCACTCACTCACTCACTCACTCCACTCACTCACTCACTCACTCACCTCCTCACTCACCTCACTCCACTCACTCCTCCTCACTCACTCACTCCTCCTCCTCACTCCTCCTCACCTCCTCACTCCTCACTCTCACTCACTCACTCACTCACTCACTCACTCACTCCTCCTCACTCACTCACTTACTATTGTTAGGAAATACTAGTATACGGTTCGTCCGGAGGAAGGTCAGCGGGTTCGATCCCCGACCGTCATACCAAAAGACGTTAAAATATGGTACTTGTTGGTCCCTGCCTGGCGCTCGGCCTTAATGGGTACAACAAGGACTCGGAGTCAGTATAATGTGTGTGAGTGGGGTATTCATCTTCACTGCGACATGGTATCTCAGTGGGCTAGCACTATAAAACCAGCTTGGTTTGGGATAGTACAAGCAGCCGCGCACACTACACACGCATGCACGTCGTCATATGAGTGAAATATTCTCAAGCACGACGTTAAACCCAATTTCACCTCACCTCACCTCACCTCACCTCACCTCACCTCATCCGGCAGGCATATGAACAACGTTTAAAATCTACGTATCATCTGGTTGTCAGATTTACACACGTTTAAAGGGTGTTAAAATAAACGAACACTCAACTCTGCATTTACATGTATTTCACAAATGAGTAAATCTGGCCATTGTTTTCATGTGTTTTCTAGCATGTGTAACATATGTAAATACTGTGATTGTAGGACACGCATTTCAATACCTTTGAAATCTCGTATGACCAGGGTTAAGTTTGTCATATATTTAGTACACGCGTACATGATTGGTAATGGGTAAATAAAGTGTTACAAGATAGACACTACTTTAACATGTATTTCAATGGTTCTGTAATATAACTGTCACATCGGGTTCGTTAGCGCGTCCTACCACGTCATAATGCACTGAGATCATTAGAAACAGAAGGCGAAGTGATACCCATGACTGAGCACCACTATTAACGTGCGTGCCTTTCTTGCCATGCAAATGATGTCTGTTTAAAAGGTTTAAATATCGGGTCTCTGGGACAGAGCGATATGTTAGGGAGTGTGTGTGTGTGCATGTGTGTGAGAGGGAGAGGGTGCGGGATGGGGTAGGCCTAGGGTGGGGTGGTGGTGGTGGGGTACTGATAAGCCTTTCTGATCAGTAGGTAATATCGTTTATACTTTTTGTAATGGAAATTACATTATAGCTTAAATAACTGACCTTAGGTACACTTCTTATATATGACATACAAGGAGACACTGCTTATTGCAATAAAACACTGACAGGGGTCTTCACACGGACATGAACCGGTAGGTCCTTAATTTTAGTGCACACTTGTATGAGTTACCCGATTGATCATAGCTGCACACATTTCAATATCTATACTTTCAAAAACGATTATTACAATGTATTAATAATTCCCTGTATAAATTACTGTTGTAAATGAACAAACATGCGCATAGTTGGTATGGCCTCTTTTTGATTTTCAATACAGATATTATCCCATACAGACGTTTTCTCAAATTTCAGTTACCCGACTCACTCACTCACTCACTCACTCACTCACTCACTCACTCACTCACTCACTCACTCACTCACTCACTCACTCACTCACTCACTCACTCACTCACTCACTCACTCACTCACTCACTCACTCACCTCTCACTCCTCCTCCTCACTCACTCCTCACCTCACTCACCTCACTCACTCACTCACTCACTCACTCACTCACCTCACTCACTCACTCACTCCTCACTCACTCACTTACTATTGTTAGGAAATACTAGTATACGGTTCGTCCGGAGGGGAAGGTCGCGGGTTCGATCCCCGACCACGTCATACCAAAAAGACGTTAAAATATGGTACTTGTTGGTCCCTGCCTGGCGCTCGGCCTTAATGGGTACAACAAGGACTCGGAGTCAGTATAATGTGTGTGAGTGGGGTATTCATGCTTCACTGCGACATGGTATCTCAGTGGGCTAGCACTATAAAACCAGCTTGGTTTGGGATAGTACAAGCAGCCGCATACACATACACACGCATGCACGTCGTCATATGAGTGAAATATTCTCAAGCACGACGTTAAACCCAATTTCACCTCACCTCACCTCACCTCACCTCACCTCACCTCATCCGGCAGGCATATGAACAACGTTTAAAATCTACGTATCATCTGGTTGTCAGATTTACACACGTTTAAAGGGGTGTTAAAATAAACGAACACTCAACTCTGCATTTACATGTATTTCACAAATGAGTAAATCTGGCCATTGTTTTCATGTGTTTTCTAGCATGTGTAACATATGTAAATACTGTGATTGTAGGACACGCATTTCAATACCTTTGAAATCTCGTATGACCAGGGTTAAGTTTGTCATATATTTAGTACACGCGTACATGATTGGTAATGGGTAAATAAAGTGTTACAAGATAGACACTACTTTAACATGTATTTCAATGGTTCTGTAATATAACTGTCACATCGGGTTCGTTAGCGCGTCCTACCACGTCATAATGCACTGAGATCATTAGAAACAGAAGGCGAAGTGATACCCATGACTGAGCACCACTATTAACGTGCGTGCCTTTCTTGCCATGCAAATGATGTCTGTTTAAAAGGTTTAAATATCGGGTCTCTGGGACAGAGCGATATGTTAGGGAGTGTGTGTGTGTGCATGTGTGTGAGGAGGAGAGGTGCGGGATGGGGTAGGCCTAGGGTGGGGTGGTGGTGGTGGGGTACTGATAAGCCTTTCTGATCAGTAGGTAATATCGTTTATACTTTTTGTAATGGAAATTACATTATAGCTTAAATAACTGACCTTAGGTACACTTCTTATATATGACATACAAGGAGACACTGCTTATTGCAATAAAACACTGACAGGGGTCTTCACACGGACATGAACCGGTAGGTCCTTAATTTTAGTGCACACTTGTATGAGTTACCCGATTGATCATAGCTGCACACATTTCAATATCTATACTTTCAAAACGATTATTACAATGTATTAATAATTCCCTGTATAAATTACTGTTGTAAATGAACAAACATGCGCATAGTTGGTATGGCCTCTTTTTTGATTTTCAATACAGATATTATCCCATACAGACGTTTTCTCAAATTTCAGTTACCCGACTCACTCACTCACTCACTCACACCACTCACTCACTCACTCACTCACTCACTCACCTCACTCACTCACTCACTCACTCACTCCTCACTCACTACCTCACTCACTCACTCACTCACTCACTCACTCACTCACTCACTCACTCACTCACTCACTCACTCACTCACTCACTCACTCACTCACTCACTCACTCACTCACTCACTCACTCACTCACTCACTCACTCACTCACTCACTCACTCACTCACTCACTCACTCACTCACTCACTCACTCACTTACTATTGTTAGGAAATACTAGTATACGGTTCGTCCGGAGGGGAAGGTCGCGGGTTCGATCCCCGACCACGTCATACCAAAAAGACGTTAAAATATGGTACTTGTTGGTCCCTGCCTGGCGCTCGGCCTTAATGGGTACAACAAGGACTCGGAGTCAGTATAATGTGTGTGAGTGGGGTATTCATGCTTCACTGCGACATGGTATCTCAGTGGGCTAGCACTATAAAACCAGCTTGGTTTGGGATAGTACAAGCAGCCGCACATACACATACACACGCATGCACGTCGTCATATGAGTGAAATATTCTCAAGCACGACGTTAAACCCAATTTCACCTCACCACCTCACCTCACCTCACCTCACACCTCATCCGGCAGGCATATGAACAACGTTTAAAATCTACGTATCATCTGGTTGTCAGATTTACACACGTTTAAAGGGGTGTTAAAATAAACGAACACTCAACTCTGCATTTACATGTATTTCACAAATGAGCAAATCTGGCCATTGTTTTCATGTGTTTTCTAGCATGTGTAACATATGTAAATACTGTGATTGTAGGACACGCATTTCAATACCTTTGAAATCTCGTATGACCAGGGTTAAGTTTGTCATATATTTAGTACACGCGTACATGATTGGTAATGGGTAAATAAAGTGTTACAAGATAGACACTACTTTAACATGTATTTCAATGGTTCTGTAATATAACTGTCACATCGGGTTCGTTAGCGCGTCCTACCACGTCATAATGCACTGAGATCATTAGAAACAGAAGGCGAAGTGATACCCATGACTGAGCACCACTATTAACGTGCGTGCCTTTCTTGCCATGCAAATGATGTCTGTTTAAAAGGTTTAAATATCGGGTCTCTGGGACAGAGCGATATGTTAGGAGTGTGTGTGTGTGCATGTGTGTGAGAGGGAGAGGGTGCGGGATGGGGTAGGCCTAGGGTGGGGTGGTGGTGGTGGGGTACTGATAAGCCTTTCTGATCAGTAGGTAATATCGTTTATACTTTTTGTAATGGAAATTACATTATAGCTTAAATAACTGACCTTAGGTACACTTCTTATATATGACATACAAGGAGACACTGCTTATTGCAATAAAACACTGACAGGGGTCTTCACACGGACATGAACCGGTAGGTCCTTAATTTTAGTGCACACTTGTATGAGTTACCCGATTGATCATAGCTGCACACATTTCAATATCTATACTTTCAAAAACGATTATTACAATGTATTAATAATTCCCTGTATAAATTACTGTTGTAAATGAACAAACATGCGCATAGTTGGTATGGCCTCTTTTGATTTTCAATACAGATATTATCCCATACAGACGTTTTCTCAAATTTCAGTTACCCCACTCACTCACTCACTCACTCACTCACTCACTCACCTCACTCACTCACTCACTCACTCACTCACTCACTCACCACTCACTCCTCACTCACTCACTCACTCACTCACTCACTCACTCACTCACTCACTCACTCCTCACTCACTCACTCACTCACTCACTCACTCACTCACCTCACTCACTCTACCACTCACTCACTCACTCACTCACTCACTCACTCACTCACTCACTCACTCCTTACTATTGTTAGGAAATACTAGTATACGGTTCGTCCGGAGGGGGAAGGTCGCGGGTTCGATCCCCGACCACGTCATACCAAAAAGACGTTAAAAAATATGGTACTTGTTGGTCCTCGCCTGGCGCTCGGCCTTAATGGGTACAACAAGGACTCGAGTCAGTATAATGTGTGTGAGTGGGGTATTCATGCTTCACTTCGACATGGTATCTCAGTGGGCTAGGCACTATAAAACCAGCTTGGTTTGGGATAGTACAAGCAGCCGCACATGCACATACACACGCATGCATCGTCGTCATATGAGTGAAATATTCTCGCTACGCGACGTTAAACCCAATTTCACCTCACCTCACCTCACCTCACTCTCACCTCACCTCATCCGGCAGGCATATGAACAACGTTTAAAATCTACGTATCATCTGGTTGTCAGATTTACACGTTTAAAGGGGTGTTAAAATAAACGAACACTCAACTCTGCATTTACATGTATTTTCACAAATGAGCAAATCTGGCCATTGTTTTCATGTGTTTTCTAGCATGTGTAACATATGTAAATACTGTGATTGTAGGACACGCATTTCAATACCTTTGAAATCTCGTATGACCAGGGTTAAGTTTTGTCATATATTTAGTACACGCGTACATGATTGGTAATGGGTAAATAAAGTGTTACAAGATAGACACTACTTTAACATGTATTTCAATGGTTCTGTAATATAACTGTCACATCGGGTTCGTTAGCGCGTCCTACCACGTCATAATGCACTGAGATCATTAGAAACAGAAGGCGAAGTGATACCCATGACTGAGCACCACTATTAACGTGCGCCTTTCTTGCCATGCAAATGATGTCATTTAAAAAGGTTTAAATATCGGGTCTCTGGGACAGAGCGATATATTAGGGAGTGTGTGTGTGTGTGTAATGAGGGAGAGGTGCAGGATGGGGTAGGCCTAGGGTGGTGGTGGTGGTGGGGCACTGATAAGCCTTTCTGATCAGTAGGTAATATCGTTTATACTTTTGTAATGGAAATTACATTATAGCTTAAATAACTGACCTTAGGTACACTTCTTATATATGACATACAAGGAGACACTGCTTATTGCAATAAAACACTGACAGGGGTCTTCACACGGACATGAACCGGTAGGTCCTTAATTTTAGTGCACACTTGTATAGAGTTAATTGATTGATCTTAGCTGCACACATTTCAATATCTATACTTTCAAAACGATTATTACAATGTATTAATAATTCCTGTATAAATTACTGTTGTAAATGAACAAACATGCGCATAGTTGGTATGGCCTCTTTTTGATTTTCAATACAGATATTATCCCATACAGACGTTTTCTCAAATTTCAGTTCACCCGACTCCACTCCTCACTCACTCACTCACTCACTCACTCACTGCTCACTCACTCACTCACTACCACTCACTCACTCACTCACTCACTCACCACTCACTCACTCACTCACTCACTCACTCACTCCTCACTCACTCACTCACTCACTCACTCACTCACTCACTCACTTCACTTCTCCTCACTCTTCACTCACTCACTCACTCACTCACTCACTACTCACTCACTCACTCACTCATCTCACTCACTCACACTCACTCACTCACTCACTCACTCACTCACTCACTCACTCACTCACTCTCACTCACTACCTTCACTCACTCACTCACTCACTCACTCACTCACTAATACTCACTCACTCACTCATTCACTCACTCACTCCTCACTCACTCACTCACTCACTCACTCACCACTCACCTCACTCATAACCACATAACTCACTCACTCACTACCACCACTACACTCACTCACTCACTCACTCACTCACTCACTCACTCACTCACTCACTCACTCACTCACTCACTCACTCACTCATTTCACTCACTCACTCACTCACTCACTCACTTCACTCACTCACTCACTCACCTACCACTCTCACTCACTCACTCACTCACTCACTCACTCACTCACTCACTCACTCACTCACTCACTCACTCACTCACTCACTCACTCACTCACTCACTCACTCACTCACTCACTCACTCACTCACTCACTTCACTCACCACTCAATTCACTCACTCACTCACTCACTCACTCACTCACTCACTCCTCACCTCACTCACTCACTCACTCACTCACTCACTCACTCACTCACTCACTCACTCACTCACTCACTCACTTCACTCACTCACTCACTCACTCACTCACTCACTCACTCTCACTCACTCACTCACCTCACTCACTCACTCACTCACTCACTCACTCTCACTCACTCACTCACTCACTCACTCACTCACTCACTCACTCACTCACTCACTCACTCACTCACTCACCACTCACTCACTCACTCACTCACTCACTCACTCACTCACTCACCTCCTCACTCACTCACTCACCACTCACTCACTCACTCACTCACTCACACTCACCACCACTCACCACTCACTCACTCACTCACTCACTCACTCACTCACTCACTCACTCACTCACTCACTCACTCACTCACTCACTCTAACTCACTCACTCACTCACTCACTCACTCACTCACTCACTCACTCACTCACTCACTCACTCACTCACTCACTCACTCACTCACTCACTCACTCACTCACTCACTCACTCACTCACTCACTCACTCACTCACTCACTCACTCACTCACTCACTCACTCCACTCACTCACTCACTCACTCACTGTTCGTCTGTCGTCTACAAGGACCACGGCTTCACGCAGTTGATTGGAGTTTGTGTGTCCGGAAGTGACTGGTCAATCCGATCCGGGCACGAAAGTAGTGTCCACAGGTTAGACATCTGTAGTCCATCACTGTAGTTGAAATGCTTGCAGTCCTAGCTTTTCGTGCAACACGCTTTTCTTGTGCAGATTGGGTACGTGACTCTTCTGAGATGGTTCATCCAGTCTTGAGTGTTCTACGCCAGAGCGTTCGGTCGAGGGCAATTATTTCAGGTGGGTAGTGAAACAGAGCAGAACAACCAACTACCTTTCCTTGATGTCCTTGTGTCCCGCACCTCCTGCAACCAACTCCAGACCTCAGTGTACAGAAAACCTACTCATACGGATCAATACATCCACTTCAACTCCAACCACCCCCTTAAAGTCAAGACCGGCGTCATCTCTACATTGACCAGAAGAGCCAAAAACATCTGCTCAACGAACCTACAGGAAGAAATTGAACACCTGAGGAAAGTCTTTGTAGAACGCAACCACTACCCACCTGAAATAGTCAACAGAACCATCGAAGCAACGCTTTCACCTCCTGCCAAAAGATCTAAACCAGAATCAGCCCCCATCAAGATATCCATTCCCTACATTGGTAAACCATCACACCAAATCAGCCGACTCCTGAAACAACAGGCAGGCATAGACACAACCTTCTCAGCGTCCTCCAGCCTCAACAACCTCCTCCATGCCAATGGAAGAAAACAACCCAACCTCAACAACAACAACCCGAAATGTGTTATTTACAAAATAAACTGTGATTGTGGACAATGCTACATAGGTGAAACATCCCGACCCATCAACACCCGAGTCAAAGAACATCGCACCTCTGTTGCTAATTCCGACACCAAGTCAGCTATCTCTGACCACATCAAAGCTAACCCCAATCATCAAATAGAGTGGTCCGACATCACCATTCTCGCCAACAACCAAACGGACTTCACTAAACGCAAGCTCACAGAAGCCATTCACATCAAACGCCACAAGCCCACCATCAACCGTGACCAAGGATACTTCATTCCATCAGCTTATGATCCACTCCTCCACCAAGCCCAATCTATTGTATAAACATCGCATCTATTGTTTAAACATCTCATTGTAACTACATCTCTGGCTTCCATTCACTATCCTTTGTGTACTCACTGGCTTCTTCAGCTTACTGCTTAGCCAATCATGGCAATTATGTTGTTTCCTTTGTCTATTATGTTGTTTCATTGTTATATACAATATATATATGCAGCTCCTACACTTCATGTATCACTCTTGCTTGACAACGGTACAAGAAGCTGTATCGAAACGTCGCACTCACGAAATAAAGAAGTTGTTATCCATAAAACTTGTTCTATATTGTACGTCTCAACTTCTAAAATGCCACTCAAACAAGTTACACTATTTAAGTAATTATAGTAGCATTAACACTTTGTTGCAGCCTGAAAAATATTCATTTGTGTCTCTCGGATACGTCTTTGCTAAGAGCCTTATGTAAATTTAGAATATATCTTCATGATTTTAATATTAATCACCTACGTAGAAACAAAAATGAACATGTATATAAATCACTCTGTTTGCAATGTGATCTTAACGTTATGGAGGACGAGTTCCACGTCCTGTTTATTTGTAAAAAGTATCATGACTTGAGATTAAAATATCTCCCAAGCCAATCTAATGTTAAACACTTGTGTAATATATTAAATACAAATAATGAGGATACTTTAAGAGCACTCGCCATTTTTCTTAAAAATGTATTTCTATTGAGACATAAATGGAATTAGAAATATTGCTGTATTGTTCACCACGTGACATGTGTTTTATCAAATACAATTGTATTCTAGGCTATGAGGCCGAAATACTGAATAAATATATATCGATATCAATATCAATGTTCTCGTGACAGGAACGGCACGATCTCGAAGATGTTTGGGTGAGCCTTGCCGACGTATCTCTTCAGGCGTGAATGCCACCCTTCCAGGTGGTTGTTGGTTCTTGGCCCATCTGAGTTGTGGTGGTTCCATTGCGTTCCACTGCGTCATGTTCATCTAGAGCGACGAGTCCACCTTATCAAAACATCTGGAGCAGATTATCCGCAACCCTAATTACGCCTTATCAGAACCTAACCTTCAAAGGAAACCGCAGGTCGGCGTCCTGAGACTAGTGGAAAATCGAAAGGTCGGCGTCCTGAGACGACACCGTGGCAAGACGATGACGCAGGTGATCAGCCCGAATGTAGGGGATGGCCTAAACGTCGGGCCAGGGCCGGGCCAAGGCGGGCCAAATCTATTATTGGCTAATAAACCCATTAACGAAAACCATGCCTTCAATTAATCAATGCAACATACACTCATGACAATAATGATCAATCGGAAGCCACAAACGCGAACCATAACAACTTTATTACGAGTAAATCGGCTAAAATCCAGGAAAACGAGAAGCCTGTGAACTGGCTGACCGTGGTTACGTCTAAAAGTGGAATCGTTAAACGAAACGGGATTTAAAACGTATAAATATGCTATATTGTGAATGGAGAGAGGAAAGGGCTTCACTTTAACGAACCAGTTATTTTTACTTGTGGCATTTTGTACCATCACACATTGATATTTAGGTAGATATAATACTAATCTGTGGATGTAAACACAAATCAGGATACATGTGTGGGGTTTAAGGTGTTTTTGAGAGTCCAGGCCAACCGGACCGAACGCTTGTGATACAGTGTATTTGTTGAGAATATGTAGAAAAGAGAGCTTCACTTTCAGCAAGGTGTTTGCTTCAAATACTACGCTTTGAGGCTCTGTGAAGTGATATTTAGGTAGATATAATACTAATCTATGTGTTAAAACACCAATCAGGATATATGTGTGAGGTTTAAGTTGGTTTTGAGAGCCCGGGCCAAGTCGGGCTGAACAGCGACTAAACACTTTTGATTGAGACAATATTGTGAAAGGAGAGAGGAAAGGGCTTCACTTTAACGAACCAGTACTAGTTATCTTTACATATGACATTTTGCAACTTCACACGGTGATATTTAGGTAGATATAATACTAATCTATGGAATTAAACACAAATCAGGTCATATGTGTGGGGTTTAAGTTGTTTTTGAGAGCCCGGGCCAAGCCGGACCGAAAGCATGACTGTGATACTGTGTGGTTGTTGAGAATGTATAGCAAATAGGGCTTCACTTTCAGCAACGTTTTTGCTTCAAATACAACGCTTTGAGACTCTATAAAGACGTACTGAGTTAGATATAACTGTATTCTAGAGATATAGACAAAAAATCAGGATTCATGTGTGAGGTTTAAGGTGTTTTTGACAGCACGGGCCATGTCTGGCTGAACGGTGGGCAGACAATAAGCTCACTGGGATAAAAAGCCCTCGAACAAAACCCCCCTAGGCTAAATGCCCCCAGGACAAAAAGCCCTTGCAAATTTCAACCAATAGGATAAAACACCCTCGGTGTATATTTTGAGTTGACAGGTGATAATATGATGTTTTCTAAGCGTTTCCTCCCACTGCTGATAGTTGTTACAGGCTCCTCAGTGACGACGTTGTTATTGGAACAATGGAATGAAGTCTGCTAAATGTTGTTTCAGAGAACTGGCTTAAATTGGTCACTTCCTCTTATGTTTGATTTTTTTGGGCAGGTACTCATTGTGTTATGTCAATGAACATGGTGTTTATCAAGATGGTCTATTAAGATGGTCAGCGCTATTATTATTTAAATAAATTGCTGATTTCCTGCTACCTTCTTTAAAGTTTGGAATCCAGCGGCCGGCTATTGGTGACGGTGTTCCCAGCATTCGCTTTTGACTGGTATTGGACACAATATTAGACTGGTATGAACTGTAGTACAAGTATCAAATTTAACGAACCAGTTATCTTTACATGTGGCATTTTGTACCATCACACATTGATATTTAGGTAGATATAATACTAATCTGTGGATTTAAACACAAATCAGGATACATGTGTGGGGTTTAAGGTGTTTTTGAGAGTCCAGGCCAACCGGACCGAACGCTTGTGATACAGTGTCTTTGTTGAGAATATGTAGAAAAGAGAGCTTCACTTTCAGCAAGGTGTTTGCTTCAAATACTACGCTTCGAGGCTCTGTGAAGTGATATTTAGGTAGATATAATACTAATCTATGTGTTAAAACACCAATCAGGATACATGTGTGAGGTTTCAGTTGGTTTTAACAGCCCGGGCCAAGTCGGGCTGAAGACAGACTAAACACTTTTGATTCAGATTATATTGTGAATGGAGAGACAAAACGGCTAACTTTAACGAAGCAGTTTTCTTTACATGTGGCATTTTGTACCATCACACGGTGATATTTAGGTAGATATAATACTAATCTATGGAATTAACACAAATCAGGACATATGTGTGGGGTTTAAAGTGCGCTTGAGAGCCCGGGCCAAGCCGGACCGAAAGCATGACTGTGATACTGTGTGGTTGTTGAGAATGTATAGAAAATAGGGCTTCACTTTCAGCAACGTGTTTGCTTCAAATACAACGCTTTGAGACTCTATAAAGACGTACTTAGGTAGCCCGGCCCGACTTTTCTTGGCCCGACTTTTAGGCCATCCCCGGATATGGCGGTCCTGGCCGCTTGGGTGGTACCTCTTTGATTGCTTCTCAGGCGATCTTGGACGGCATTGGTCTGCCGGAAACGATCCCAAAGACGAGTATTTGCATTTTTTATCATGTTACGAGTGAAGGTATGATAAAGGGGTATATGACACCAATTCACCCGTAACAATGAAAATGGATCACACAACAATCTGACTAATTGAGGAAGATTTATTTATTCTATCCTAACAAAAGGCTGATACAGGTTACCAATTTACAAATGTGGAAAGTGAAGAGGGAATTGTCTTAGATATATTATGGGCAAAGCAATATGGCATGGTCACCTCATTTTTAAATCCTTCCTGTACACCTTAAGGACGGGATTTTTGCCAGTAGTAGTATATACAATGGGGGTTCTGGACCACTTTCAACCAAAGCCTCTGCAAAGCCTTATTTCACAAGTAAGGCTTTGGTCGGGCCCTTAGCTCTTGCTACCATTACCCCTACTATGAAAAAGTTTGGGGGACCTCCTAGCCGCGCCGGGGGCATGGCTGGAGTGTGTTGGTATCCTGGGGCACCGCTATGCTGGAGGTAACACTGTGCCGTACGGTACGATCAATAATTCCGCTCTTACAAACCCCCTACCTGGCCCATCCCTCAAGTAGTACAAGTTAGGCTCGTCGGCTTTCATGTCAACTTTATCTATGTTGTAAGTTTTGACTGACCATATAGGATCGGTGGCTTGCTTACGGCTATCACCCTCGTGTTCCCCCGGCTGGTATAGATACCTCACTAGGGCCCTATCTGGTATCTGTTTCTCCTTCCCACGCAATGGAGCAGCCGGCTCTGCAACTATTGATTTTAGTTTGATAGCGTCTGCCGGTTTCTTATCAGTGAGCCGGGTGACTTCATGGTTGATTGCCGACACCACCTTGGGTAACCTCACGACCCATTCAGTCGATCGTTTTCCCGGGGTTGCCATCTCCCTAGCATACTGATGTCCGAATAAGCGCTCAGCCAAAGTCCTATTAAATCTCTCAACTATGGCTTGGCTGCGATGGGCTCCAGCCGTGCCACGCCTGACCTTTGTATCGTGTTTGGCTAGCAGTTGTGACACGTCACCCATGAACTCCGTCCGGGGTCAACTTGCAGCTCTGTTGGCCACGTCAGCGGACTCGCGTTTGTATATGCGTTCGAATCCTCTGGCTACCTGGGCGAATCTTTTCGCGGTCAAGGGCTCGGCTTCCTTGTAGCGACTGGCTACGTCCACTACGGTTAAGGCATACTTGTACCTCTTGTCGTGGGGTAGGAACAGTAGGTCTGCCTGGTGAACGCTATTAGGTATGTTAATACCGAACCTCCTTCTAGGCACGTAGCGTGGTGCCGGTAAATAGATCTGCCACAGGGCTTGTTTTTCAAGCCACGCTTTGGCCTCCTCCGGGGGTACTCGCGCCATTTTAGCCAGCTTATCTACAGCGCTAGCTCCTTTCCAGTACCCACGCGGACTATAGTAAATAGCCTCAAACTTTCTCTGGTTCCGTGACATGTTCAATTTATTCTACCTATGTTCTTGGTTCAATTTTCTCATGCCCGTACGCGTGCGTGTTTATCCCATCAATAGCTATCCAACGTTTAGTGTCCATAGGCGACAGGGACGTCTTGTTTATAGTCAGTCCGTATATCTTATGGCCATCACTTCTAAGTGTGTTCATTTTATGCCTAAAGGTACGGGTCTTGAACAGGGCTTCCTTGAATCTGGCGTGTTTGATGTGTTGTTTCACCACATACTTCTTAACACCCTTAGCCTTCGGATTTCACCATTGTCGGCCTTCAGTATGGAGTACATCTTAGGCCTCAACCCTATGTACTCGGCTATGGGCGTGCCAGCACACTCATCCTTCATCTTACCTAGGACCTTTTTATTTACCGAGCTGTGTATGGCATGGTCCTTGGGGTAGTCGCTGGTGTCATACAAATCGAGGTGTTTTTTCATGTCCTCGTACACGTCCTCGGTTCGAATCTCCATCAGCAGGGAATCCGTGTCAGTGTACAGCACTTCACACCTGTCGCCGTACTGTTTCTTAAGCTCGTTGTAGTAAAAGTCGTACATCAGGTGTTTGGATAAATCGAGGATGCTCATCCCCGTAAACAGGCGGTTGAATTTTATGTGGCTTTTCTTCATGTGTAGGGCAACTAGGTCATCGGTGAATATTTTGCTACGGTTGAATGCCGGACTGGCTATCAGTCTCCTGAGCTTGTCTTCCTCATTCGACCGAACCAGCTTCACGGTCACGCGTTTCCTCAGGTTTTCCATAGTCTTACCAAACACCGAGTTGTTCATGAGCTTGTAGAGATTTTTCTCAAAGTCACTGGTTGCAAGCTTTCGGAGGTCTGTGTTCATTCTGATGTAAGGCTCCATCCAGGGGCTCTGGTTGAACACGAGCACCCTGTGTATTTTGGTCAGCCTCATACCCAACGACAGGTACAGCTGTAGGTTGCGATAGTGAACGATGTACTTGGTCTTATTCATTAAGTTAGGCACGAGTTTTTCAACGTCTGCCACCCGCCCACCTAATAAGTTATGTTGGTACTCAGACATCCAGTCTGGGTTAACCCTCATACGTTCGGGGGCCAGGGGGGTAGCTGTTGTGTGATGTGTGTAATGCCTTGGGGTATTCCAAGTCAACCTCGAGGATATAACCTTTATTCGAATCTGGTGCGATGCTCATAACATCAAAATCGGGCGATACCCGGCCGATCTCATGTGACGCCCATTCGAACCCCCCTGTGGGTAGATACTGGCTCATGGCCCAGCCATACAGGTTGTTGGCGTCGAGGTAGAGAATGTGATTGGTTGGCTTGCTAGGGTCGTAGCCCTTAACGTATTGATTATTTGCTTTCGCGTATCGCTTGGTTGCCATGGAGATCCCACCTCGCAAGCCTTTCTCAATGAATAGGTGCATGTCATAATCTGTAAGCAATTCCAACTTAACTCCGGTCTTTTTAAGCAAGGCATCCCACGACAGACCTGGGCTGGTGTAATACCATGCGGGGTCGAGTTTATACTGCTTGAAACACGTCCGCCTAAACGTTTCAAACACGTCGGCTAACAGCAGTACATCTGTCCTCAAGTACAGGTCGTGATAATCCCCCAGGTTCTTACAACCCAGTTTATTCCATACATTAACAGCGTGCGAGTAATCGTCTTGGGATATTTCCGAGTCGGTCAGATTGCTGTAAAATTCTCTGATGGGGGGGTAGTCTGGTCTCGGTGAACTTGGGCCAACTATCCATGTACTCATAGGGGTACACACCCTTCCTCATAAGCAGGGGTCTAGTCTCGGCGTCTGTGTATCGGTCGGTGATAGGGAAGGTATCGTTGGCCTTGACCAGACTGTCTAATGAAGACAATAGAAATTGTACTGAATCTATGAACCTAAGGCCGTTTAAGCTGAAGGAGATGTATCTCTCCATGTTGTTGGGGATGCACGTTATATTACCATCGATTTTCGCGATGGCCTGCATGATTAAGTGAGAGTCGTACCCTCTCAAGTTGTGAAAGACCACGGGGATGTTTATTGTCTTAGGGATGATTCTAAGCTTGAGGTTACACAGCTGCTGTGGTAGCCTCTATACTTACGGTTACGTGGCAGTGATCTCTCACCGAATCACCATTCAGTGGTGAGTCACACACGTGACAGTTAGTGCTACAGGCGTGAGCTAGCCTGTCGGCTCGGGTCATACGCATGGGAGCGACTCTATACAGTGCATTCCTAATAATTTTTTCTTCTTCCTGCAAACACTTTAGAAACCTTTCAGCCGCGTCAGGGCCCCTATACACTACCGGAGCTTTCGTTTCCCCATCACAACGGACGACAATGTATCCAAACCCACAGGCTTCATGCTCTTGTGTTTTGTGGTGTGGTTGGGGTATCCCCAACAGCGGCAGCCTCAACTGGTTTAACCAAGGCTTCAAAGTCGGCGTATATGATATAAGGCACAGACATTTGGTTCTTGTGGTTACCGAATTTTAGGATATTGTCACCTTCTTTAGGCATGTCGACTCGTATAGCCGTCTGCCCCACACCTTGGCAATCCTCGGTGGGATTCTAATAAATCAGCTCGTGTGAAGCCATGTAGGCACCGTTAAGCAGAAGTGGGTCTTTTCTCTGTGTGCTGATTGGTCATACAACAGCCTGCTAAAGTGTTTTATCCATGTGTAGTGATACTTGTCACCTCGCTGGATCATGAATATATTGATAACACGTTTCCCCAACACTGGGCTGACTCTGTGCACTATTGTTGTGTTACCTTCGTGCCCAAAGACATTTATAGCTAGATTATTCTGTTTTCGATTTTAGTGATCTGGGATATGGGGGTTGGTTCATCTATACCATCCCAGTTGAGCCCATCGTCTTGGGGATAGCTAGAAAGCCTGTCTGAATGAGTGTCAGCTGGAAACAAGGCTGACCTGATAGCTATCCTCAGGCAATCGTCTCCTCTATTCTTGACATTGACCATGGCATGTTTTTTCCTATAGTAGGGAGGCAAGTCTAGGTATGACCCGCCTCTGAACGGCACGTAGTTAGCTATGTCTAGATAGACATTATCGATTTTATCTACAGTCCACCCGGACCCCAGTGTGTGTAGCGTTCTAGGTATTCCCGTATCTGCTGAAAACTGGTATCGATTGATGCGTCAATGGTCTCTATATGGGTCACGACCTGTTGTTTGCCACGGAAGTAAGGCTGAACGTACTCAGTGACACCTCCCCCCCCACCTGCTTATCGAGCGACATTTTCACTGTGATTTGAAATTTGATACTTCCCAGACTGTTTAGTTCCTGGTTTATTTTATCAGCTATCAGAGGCTTGATATCAGTAATGTTTATATTCCTATCAATATGCATGCGCCAGCCTCTCAAATAGTTGCCTACAGCGCGCTCAGTGGGTACGAACTGTAGGTCGACAGCTCTATTCTGCCGTAATAGTTCTACAAGCTGTGGCTTTCTCATTCGGGAATATCCCCCCTAACCCCAAATCACGTGCCTGAACTTTCAGTTCTTTTACAGTGGGAGGTTTTGCTACGGGGGCATGTGATAACAATGCCATTAACCCGGCTCTCCCCAGGTTTGAATAACCCGTGAATCCAAGCTGTTTTGCTTGAGCTTTTAATTGTTTTACCGTGGGAGGGGCTTCTAAACCTAGTAATCTCAACAATGCTGGCTTCGCATTCGAGAATACCCGATCACACCTCTCTGCCTGGCGACCCGCTTAAGTTCACCAACAGTGGTCATAATTGCGTACACACCTAAGAGAACCAATGTCTAATTGGCCCACCGTAAGGTAAAAAATCAAGATACACCTTATCGATTATTCCCTCAACCCACCGGAATATGCGCAGCATAGTAGGGTGTTTTTGTATTACTTGCAACGAGTCGTCAACAAGTATATCTATATCCCCATGCACATCTACTCGCCCACCATCAAAGTAATTCCAAGTGTGCCCAGCCCATGGCACATCAAACCCTACTTTACAATGATTGTAAGCGAGCACCCTTATATAGTTCCCTAATAATCATGGGTTTGAGGGCACTAATATCTATACTTTTCCCCACATCCATCTGCCAGCTGCTCAGGCAACCTTCCCTGGGCTCAATTTCCACAAACATAGCTATACGTAGGTGTGTATAATCTCTAATTGGGACACAGTAGCCTTAGACCGCTATCTTGAGAAGTAAGCCTACGTTCTTTTATGTAGGCCTTTTTATTCTCGTAGATGAGGTGATGTCTGACTACGTTCGCCCCGTGAGCTTTACATAGACAGTAGTGCCCTTTAACCCCTATACCGCACACAGAACACACGTAGTTAGGGCTTCCCATGTGGAAACAACAGTACCCCTGAGTCCTGCATTTCCTACCACAGGCCTCGGTCTTCCCCATAAGTATGTATTCGCATCGGTATGGAGCAGGTCTCATGTTTAGCATACTTATATGGGTATTTAGTCTAATTGTTTCGCAACCAATGCAGTCGCTGCTATACCCAGCGCTATGAAGCCCAGTTCACGGTCCATTTGCCCCTTGGATGGTGTGTAGTACTGAGCGAGTGTGGGTTTATTGAGCGGTTGCAACCGTTTACCAGTTAGTAAGTAGTATTCTTTCGCTGCGTCGTCAACATCGTGGAATGTTTGAACGGCATGGTTTTCACGCCTGAGTTGTTCGTTAATGTAATCGATCCTCTGGAGGCGTTTTTTAGCGTACTCAGCCTGTGCTGTTTGTAAGTTCTCAATAGCGAGATCATGCCGTTTTCTTTCTTCCTGTATTTCAGCCGCGTGTGACTCTCGTAGTTTCGAGAAGAGGAAATTACTCCCGGAAAATGCTAGGGCATTTACTAACGCCCCCACCGACCATCATAGCTATCGTGGCCATCTTTACTTCATAATATTTTCAGGTATTATCCCTTGTTTTACTAGGATGTCTTTTGTAGCCATCGCCATACCAAGGTTCATTATGAGCATACCCATATCCTGCAGGTTGAAATCTAGCTTGATAGTTGGTTGTTTAAGCACCATTTTGGTCAACCGAGCGTATCCTACGGCTAGACTGGCGACCACTGTGGCGTGGTATGCGTCGTTGACGAACGTTTTCCCCTCAGACATTATGTATATGATATAAAAATATTAAATTATAACATGATATGCGGGTCGACCTCTAATTGTGGGTGAGGGTTTCCCTCCCCTGTGAGGGGTTCCCTCACTGTGTGGGTCTCCCTCCCTGGGATTCCTGTGTCGTGTATATAACCACGAGATAGCCACGGCAGCAGTTGCGCATACAACTAACAAGAGTCGCTCCGGGTGAGTCACCCTGATAATTTTATGTTGGTTACACCACCGTTTTTTACCGGCAGCTACTCTCTTAGGATTCTTCTGCCTGGTTACTGTTTCCCCCAACTTTGGGGTCTCCACCGCCACCTGTGAAGGGTCGCCTCCAGTTGGGGTTTCCCCAACGTGGGGGTTTCCTCCAGTTGGGGTTCCCCCAACTTTGGTGTCTCCTGTGCAGCATCCATCTATACTATTATTATTATTTTTCCTCTCAAATTGACAATGCTTTGCCGTGATAATCGCCGCCGTCACTGGGGCTAACAACATACCATATTTGTGGTACAGCTCGCAGCTAATAGAGCTCAAGGCGTGTTCGATAAAAAGGGTCTTTCTCGAGGTCTTCCCACAATCGGCGTTCCTGGGGAATGGGAAGGAAGTATGACGCAATACTAGTGTATATCTGGGTCATAGCCGATCCTATTGTTTTTGTCATTTCTGCACCTAGTCTAGCCTCGTATCTAGCGTACAGTTTATCGATTTCTTCGGCTGACATTTTGTGAATTTTATCATGAGTGTAGTCTCCAAAGTAATGTTTGGCTTTGCCACCAACAGCCAACGCCACCAGTTTCTCTCGCTTATCATCATCCACCTGGGGTGACTGGGGTACCAACAATTGTTCAAGCAATTCCTCACACTCCATCTTATAATGTAACAAGTAAGTTTTAGTTTTAACAATATAATACCCGATGCAGGCAAAACACAGCGAAATGAAGGTTAAGTTGCACACGACGCACACTTCAAATATCATAGCTATAACTAAATGCTAAGCATTGCTAAGCATTTGCTAAGCTTTGCTAAGCTTTGCTAAGCATTTGCTAAGCATTTGCTAAGCTAAGCATTGCTAAGCATTGCTAAGCTAAAACACCCTATAGGCTACTGGTTGATCGGTCTTGAGCACGAGCTTAGCGTGTTTAGTTTCAGCGAGCTGTTTCTTCACCCGTTCCCGTTCTAATTTACTCATCACATCGTTCTCTCTCAAACACTCTTCGAACGAATCCCTGTCCTTGCAGTGAAATAAGGCCACCCATCGCGTCTGCTCCCTGAGGTCTTTCAACACCGAGTTGAACTTCTGCGTCAGTACCCATACGCTGTGATTTGCATGCCGGCCGGAGAAGGCCAGGTACGATAGCATGTCTCTCTTTTTTGTTATCTCGCGATTAGAGCTGCAGTCGTCCAGTATGAACAGTGTAGACTCCCCTTTAAATTTATCATGAAGAGCTTTCAACCAGTCCTGCAGGCGTGTTCCCGGGTCGACTTTGTGTACATCCGGGTCCGTCATCACCCAAGGTCTTTCCGTGTACGTTTTATTCATGCTCAGAGTAGGGCACATGATAACGATGTTATCAAACACATCCTTGTAGTAACCCTCCAACATATCCAACACGAAAACAGTCTTCCCACAGCCAGTCTGCCCGCACACTATGGCGCAGTGTGGGTCGTGGATCAACAAGCAAATGCTGGCGGTGGATGGGCTTAGTAGATGCACCGCCATCAATAGATGCCTGCGAATCTCCCATTGTCTATATTAAGTTTGCGGCGTCCATAATAGCATTACAGATATAATTTCAACTTGCCAGCGGGTTGAGCCTTCTTGGTAATCTGGATAGTAATCCCCTCGCTGCCATTGTCTATGCGGCGGCCGCTACCATGCAGTTTATCATCATCTGTGGATCGCATGTCCAACCATAGGGCGTACTTGGTGGTCAGGTATTCACCGATCTTCACGGAGGATAGGTCCAGGTCCTTGGTTATGTGGTGTTGTTTGGCTGGTAGCTTTTTTATCTCATCCCACTGCTGGTATGGCCTCATACCATGACTGAACAGCTGGTTGGGCACGCCCTCGATGGTCACTTCCACCTTTTCAATCTCGGGGTTGAAAAACTTCTCACTGTCCCTCCGGAACGGTTCGTAATCCTCCACGGGGACGACCAGGATGCCTTTCATCGATCGCGCCGGCACGTTCAGGTTGATATTCCACACAGTGTCGCTCTTATCTCGTACGACTGATCTATGCCTCAGTATGCGGTCGTACAGGATGGCCATCTTCCCCGAGTACTGGCTTCGAACCTGCCTGGCCAGCTCGGGCTAGTGACCATGTCGAACTCCAGAGATGTTGTCTATGGCGTAACTGGCCTCATCACCGTTCGGCGTACGCACTACTTTGCTGTAGTCGTTAAGCGTTAGCTTCGTATTCAAGCCTATCACCCAGCAGCGGCCTGGTAAAGCGGTGCGTGCCCGTGAGCAACTTCGAAGTCGGCGACACGCAGAACCTGTTCCCGATGCGGCTTGGCGATGGCCTTTTCACCGTCCGTGATCTTGTCTAGCTGGTCTTGCGTGAAGGCATACCCTATGCGCGACCGGGTTGATTTGCTGATACCCTGGTACACGTCATTGACACGTTCTCCCTCGCTTTTCCAGAGATCCCCGTAGCAGTGAAACACGTCGCTGTCGTCGATGCTCAGCACCTCGTTACGCTGATCTTGATGGTGGTTTTCTTGATGATGGCTCGACCTACGTTCCGCACTAGCTCACGTTTGTCGTTGGTGGAGGTCAACGTGAGGTTGAGCATAAGTCGAACCGTGCCTGGTACAATGAGGTCATTCTCGCCAAGGTTTGGAAATCTAACCAGCAGAGTTTGATTCTGGTCTATCTTGCTGGGATTGTTGGTGATGGTCACCGACTGGCGCACGGCTCTGGCACCTAGAGGCTCTCTTGATCTTCTGAAAGGATCTAGTTTTCTACCGTACATTGTTATATAAATGAAATATATTTTAATACTAAATAATGGCAGAGTACATACCTATGGATGATATGTGGGATGATAGTGCCCAGGCATTCGAGGATGACACCACATTCACTACCCCCTTAAGTACTGAACTTGTACAGCCTGCTGTCGACGATTATTACAAGCGCAGTTGAAAATAGAACAACATCAAGCCGTTGGGAAGGGACTATGCCAAGTTTACCGTCGATAAGAAAGGCGCGCTGCGATTGAAGGCTCACCCGGGGGTCGATATCATAAAAAAAGACGGGAAGCCGTATGCTTTGTCAACACTCACCAGTCGCCCTGGTGGGGGTCAGCTGATCCGTGATGAACTAGGCTTCATAGATTACGGTGGCGCGCGGCCAAAGCTTCCCCCGAAGGCCGTCCAAGATCTGCAAGCAGCCAGGGCCAATACTGGGGATGCTAAAGAAACGTCGGACAGTATCGAGAAAATATTGACCACGTACCATGACAAACCCTTGCCGGGTCTCGAATTTCCCCTGAGGGAACTGCGAGGCCTAGGCGAAACAACTTGAAACATGTAATGCAGCGGAGAACTCGTGAACAACATGGGAAACTTAATGAAATCGATGAGCACATCGCTCGCGAGAAAATAAAACTCACCGAAGCGGATGGTGATATGAAACGTCGTATCGAGGAGAGAATAAAAAACTTGGAAGACGAGAGACGGACTCGGTTGGAATCCGCTTCCTCTAACCGGGAAGCCCTCCGATCACAGATCAGTAGAGTACGGGGAAACCATCGATCGAGTCCTAAATGAAGACACCACGCTAGCTGACAGGATTCGGATCCTGTTCGAGAGCAAAGGCATCACCATCGCCAGCATTCTGACTGCATTGGGCTTCATCATATCAACCCTGGTGGTGTCATTAACGCCTGCCGGCAGCGGGGGTAGCCCCACGCCTGCACCAACACCAACACCCACAGGTGGTGTCAAAGAGTGGATAAAAAAACTCGGGGAGGCCCTGGCTAAACTGGCTGGTAAGGCTGCCGAAGCCCTACCCGGCATCCTGGGTAGCATCGTCTCGTGGTTGTTGGGCGCTCTTGCTAAAACTGCCACGTGGCTTAGTCAAAACCTGTGGGCAGCCATCGTCGCCGTGGCGGGTCTGGTGTACGTAGCGGCTAAGGAATTTTTAACCAAATAAGCCCCAAAGCTACCCCACCAACCACCAGGGCTGTTTTACGATCGATGTGCTGCTGATTGGATTGTGGGGGTGACCCCACAGGGGGCGTTGGTTGAGCCCTAGGCTCCGGGGGTGGCGCCACTATACCCGTTTCACCGGTCGTGGGTGGTGGGACGTAGGGGATGTTGACATCGGGGTTGACGCCCAACTTTTGGTCCGCCGTGGCTACAACTATTTTGTTGTTGTAGCCCACTACTTTTTTTACCCTCAGTTGCATATCACTCGGAGCCATGTACAGCCCCACATCGAAGACGTAGTCGACTTTCGACCTGGCATATTCCAACACGTCTTGGTAGCGTTTGATGGCACTCGGGAGATCAACTGGAGCATTGATAGCATCCTCAACGTTGGCAACGAACTGTTTCTGAGCGTCGTAAGCAGTCCCCTTACCGATAATACTGGAACGCGTTTGCGTCTGCGCACCCAACACCGCCCACACGTACGTTCGAATCGAGTCGTTTAAGCGTTCAGTGCCGGCACGAGTAAACCCTTTCGACGTGTCCAACATAAACTTTTCCAGTCATCCGCTGCCCCTCCCTGATCAAACCTCCAGACTCTGTACTCCTTGTTGGCATTGAAAGCCATGTAACGGTCATCCCACTCGTTGGTTGTGAAGAGATGATACGACTTGTATCCCCAATCTTTCACCAGCAGTTTGCTGGCTTCCACAAGGGGCATTTGGTGAACGATGGGGATACCCAACCCGTGGTTCGGCCCCGGCAAACGCCAATCCGTCTTCGGGTTTAGTTCGAATTCGTTGCAAATACGTTCGTAGGCCCGCCTATCGTACTTGTTGTTTAATGGGTTCCATGCGTTGTCCTGTGGGGCGGGACGCTGATTTCTTTAAGGATACGCCTGACCTGGTAGTACCGTGGAACTTGAACACAGACTGACTCAGCGGTCCACGCCGAGTGTCGGTCAATGTCACACCACACCCCGTTGTAGCGCACCACACGGCGAAGTTGAGTTGATTCTGCCAGAACTGCATCGGGTTGTTGAACCAAGCATGAACTACCTTAGCGTTAGTCACCGAAAATTTATACAGGCTGAACACATCTAAAAGCTGGGCGTTGAAATACATCCATCAGCAACCGCGATCTTCATGGGTGAGAAATCTATGTCCAGTTTAGGGTAAAACACTCCAGGGGAGTAAGACACTCCTTGCGAGGATGCTCCTCCTTGGGAATACATTTTAAAACTATTATATAATGAGCATATATACTCTAACATGTACATAACACTTCCAGGAATAACGGCGGTGAGGCCGTTCAG
The DNA here is from genome assembly GCF_003918875.1 of Haliotis rubra. NCBI lineage: Eukaryota > Metazoa > Mollusca > Gastropoda > Lepetellida > Haliotidae > Haliotis > Haliotis rubra. The sequence goes on from NW_025765405.1 coordinate 152,745, forward strand.
CTGACGCACGCGATCGATATCACGTCCGGTCAACTCGAAGTCGCACTCTGCGATATCACCTACCTACCGCCAATGGACTAACATCAGCGCCAGCAACAATAAGCTGTTCGTTAGTGGAACTCGCAGCCAGATAACTGACGGCTACTACAGCGTGTGCTCGCTAAGCGATGAGGTCTTCAAACCCCTGGGAGCCGAACTCAAGATGAACGACTCAAACGGCACAGTGGTGTTAATCAACAACGGAAGAAACTCCTTGAGGCTCGGTCGGCCATTGGCGAGGACACTCGGTATGTCACCTGACGAGATAAAACCAACAACAACCGTCACAGGCACGAAGTTACCCGACCTAGTACCGTACCGAGAGCTGTACATTCATCTAGGTCAGGTGAGCACAACGTACAACATTCAAGGGGGTCACCCTTCCACTATACTGAGAGCCGTGCCGGTGAAAACGGAGAAATACAACGACGGTAGAACCGAGTCGTTTTCACCGCGGCAGTATAAGAGGTTGACTCAGGGCAACATACCTGAGCTGATAATATCGGTGTTAGATATAAATCATAATCCCGTGAATATAGGATACCTCAGCTTAACGCTTCACATAAAATGACCAGCACAAGGGCCCGGGGTGAAAAAATGCGTCAATGTGGGGATCTCCGACCTCGGGGACACACGCGGTTTCGACGCTCCCGGAGTAGATGGTAAATTGTACGCCTTGCAACTGAAAAACAACATTTACAAACGCGTTGAAGTCCCCTCCGGTGGAGCCCTAGGTGATATAGTAGATACCTCAAGAGCGGTAGTCAACACTAAGTACACCCTAGTCACCACCGGTAATGATAATTGGATAATATACCCATCGTTCGGGGGCAAACTGTTCGACTTAGACGATGTTGAGAGCACTACCGTCGCCCGAAACAAGCCATATACGCTCGTCTTCACCGAAGATGACAAGTGGGTGTTGTTACCAGATAAAGACGACTGGTTTCTCAATATTAGGCTCGGCTCCCCCTATGTGTTCACGGATAACAAAGACAACCACCTAAACAAAGTGGTTAACAACGGAACCCTGCTCGTGGCTTACGTCCCGACTCAGAGACGTAGCGTAGTCATCAGCCCAGTCGCCAGTATGGCAGCCCACATGCTATCGAGTAAAGCGGGCATGCAAAACGTGACATTGCAGTTGGTGTCTGAATTTGAAGGCGTGGTCAGGATACTAGAGAGTCTACCGGCGAACTCAACACTGATCATCAAAGTCTACCTAGGGGAACCATCGGGGAATGATGTCGAGATCGTGAAGGGGGTCAAACTCGGGTGGGTGAAACGACACCAGTATCACGTTTGCACAGTTTACGTGCGGATGGGTGTCGGCTCCAACACCAGTCTGCAGGGTGTCACCGTGATCGTGGAAAACACGATATCACTAACCAAGATCTTCCTACCTGACAACATACACTTCATGGGGATTAAGTTCACCCCTGAACTATTATCAGAAAACCAGTTGGAAATTATATCGTAATAGTATTATAGCAATGTCTTGGCTTCACCCAAACACTACGATTAACGACTTAGGGGACATGGAGGGATTCGACCAGCCTGGTGAGGAAGACACCTTGTACGTCTTACACTTCAAAAACAACGTGTATAGGCGGGTGTCGTTATCAGATCTTAAAGAGCCTGAATGGATAGTCAACTTAACACTCGCCTCACCTTATATCACATTAAAGGAAGGAAATAATATCTCTGAAATTAAGAATAGCGGTACCCGGCCCGGGTGTTTCATTCCGGCCCCTAATACAACGATTTCACTAAGATCGGCACCCAATATGTTATCTTCATTCCACGGGGGTGAGTTAAGGTATGACTGCTACGGGTTCATAGGGATTCCGGCTATGGTACCAGGCTCCACACTCATCATAGAAGTCTCCATAGGGGGTGATCCTGCAGAACAACAACTTTTACCCGGGGTGACTGTACACTGGAGTTCCCAGGCCAGTTATCAACGTTTCCGTATCATCATACAACCGGACCCCTCAACGGGTTCTATAACCCCCTTAATAAGCCCCTACCATGGGTGGATAATAACCCCCTACTTTGAGGGGTTTCGTGTGGATGCAGAGTTACCTATTACATTCTCACCTATTCTCCTACAGAAGGATTTATACCTTATAAGCCTCAAGTACGTTGATCGAAGGTTAAATGAAACCCAATTAAAATATCTTTTGCAATATATATTATAGGATGGGCCTGTACCCAGTCGTAGAGGAAGTAGCGAAGACCCTGGAAACCGTAGAGCGGGTTCCGCTTGAACAGTTATGTGATGTAAAACGTCAACTAGAGCAAGACCGCGACGACGCGAAAGCACTATGTAAAAGTACCATAGAGCTTTCAATATCGTGGACGGGGCTGATACTACCCTTATGGCAACCAGCATGGGGCTAGGAGCGGCAGGTGTTGGGTTGTTAGCTACCATCGTGGCTACCCCCGTAGTGCTAGGTATCGAAATAACAGCTGGGGTGGCAGGGGTGTTAGGGTTGGTGCTTAAGTTTGCATCCCGCAGACTGCATCGTAAGGCATTGAAACACGATGAGATCAGGGTTCTGGCCGAAGCAAAGCTGAACACAGTAAGTGAGCGTATTTCCACGGCACTCACTGACAGTAAGATCTCAGAGGAGGAATTTAGTTCAATCCTCTCTGAACTCACAAAATATAACAAAATGAAACAAGATATTCGGTCCAAGTCTCGTAAGTCTACTATCAGCGAGGACGAGAAAAAAAAGTACATAGAACAAGGGGTGAAAAAAGCCCGGCAAGCCTTTATTACAAACACCAAGGAGATCATAGGCGATTCACATTAAACTGTTTCGTCGAAGTAAACATGGCATAGTGCCATAGCGGCACGTTAGACGCAGCCCAGTATTGGATGGTGCAACCTCAGGATACCAACACACTCCAGCCATACCCCCGGCGCGGCTAGGAGGTCCCCCAAACTTTTTCATAGTAGGGGAAATGGTAGCAAGAGCTAAGGGCCCGACCAAAGCCTTACTTGTGAAATAAGGCTTTGCAGAGGCTTTGGTTGAAAGTGGTCCAGAACCCCCATTGTATATACTACTACGTTTTCATAATTACAAATTATGGAAAACTTCTTAGTTATAATGATGATATTCACAATGCAAAATACAGATCAAATACAAATATCAAATACAGATCATATAGTGAAATTTGATGTGTTCACATTCAGCGGCATTACAAGTGTTACCATGATCACCGTTCTTGTACACAGTATACATAGTCTATCTATGAAATGAAACCTCTTGAAAGGCCGTCAGCGATGACGTTCTGTGTTCCTTTGATGTGTTTTATTTCCAAGTTGAATGCTTCCAAAGCAATGCTCCATCTCATGAGTCTCTGATTTTTGTTCTTCATTTTATTCACGAACACCAGTGGATTATGATCCATGAATACAAGTACCGGCCACTTTGTTGTTGACACGTAGATGTCAAACTGTTCTAATGCCAGTATCAGTCCCAAAGTTTCTTTCTCTATGGTGGAATAATTCTGTTGGTGTTGATCGAATTTCCTGCTAAAATAGCATATTGGGTGTTCAATCCCGTGTGCATCTTCCTGTTGCAAGACTGCACCTGTACCAATATCACATGCATCCACATGAAGTATGAACTGTTTCTGATAGTCTGGTGTCATCAGTACTGGCGAATTTGTCAGGATACTCTTGATATTCTGCAAAGCGTCCTCATGTTCATTCTTCCATTGGAATGGTACATTTTTCTTCAAGAGACTTGTTAATGGGGCTGCAACCTGTGCAAAATTCTTACAAAATTTTGCGGTAGTAGCCTGCTATTCCTAGGAAACTCATGATCTGTTTCCTGTTCTTGGGAGCAGGAAATTCCAATATAGCCTTTACTTTGGCCTGGACTGGCTTTACCTGTCCTTGTCCAACCACGTGACCCAGGTAGGTTACCGTTGCCTTAACAAAGTCTGTCTTGCTCAAGTTGATTGTAAGTTGAGCTCGTGACAACTTCTCAAAGAGGTGTCGCATGACTTGCATATGTTCTCTCCATGAATCTGTTGCAATGATGATGTCATCGATGTATGCGTAACAATGTTCAACATCATAAATGACTTTGTTGATCAAGCGTTGGAATGTTGCTGGTGCGTTCTTTAGTCCAAACGGCATGACATTGTATTCATACAAGCCTTCTGGTGTACAAAATGCACATATTTGCTTTGCCCTAGAGGATAATGGTATGCCCCAATAACCTTTCAAAGATCAAACTTAGTCACATACTTTGCATGCCCTATGCGATCTACACAGTCATCTATAACAGGCAAAGGGTAAGAATCAGTCTTAGATAAAGCATTGACCTTCTTGAAATTGGTACAAAACGTACACCTCCGTCATTCTTAGGCACGAGAATGCATGGGGAACTCCATGGACTACAACTAGGCTGTATAATGTCATTTTCTAGCATGTAATCTATTTCTTTTCTCAATAGCTCTAGCTTGAGTGGATTACATCTGTAAGCATGTTGCTTAATTGGACTAGCGTCACCGACGTCCACATCATGTTCTATCATATCAGTGCGTGATGGCGTATCAGGAAATATCTGTTCAAACTCATGAATTAAGTCTATCAGCTCTTGTTTTTCACATTCAGACATATGCTGCAACTTGTCATTCAAATTGTCCAGTATTTCTGAATTGTTTAGTTTTGTCTTAGGCACTTCTGCCCCTTCGAAATGTATTTCCTGCCCCTGTGTATTAGTACAAGTATCTGCTTGGACATTTACCATGCACACCGGTATGCTGTCATGCTCTCTTTCATGATACTTTTTGATCATGTTAATGTGACAATACCTTTTAGATTTTCTCCTGTCTGGAGTACTTATCACATAGTTTGTGTCACTGACTTTTTCTAGTACAGTATATGGTCCAAAATACTTTGCATGTAGTGGCTGACCCTGTAATGGTAGTAATAGTAGTACCTTTTCACCTGCCTTGAACTCACGCTTGATAGCTTTTCTATCGTACCACTCTTTCATTCGTACCTGGCTGTCTTGTAAGTTTGTCTTTGCTAACTCACCAGCATTCACCATTCGTTCTTTCAAATCTGATACATACTGTAATAGATTTGTTTCTTTCTCTTCTTCCAACCACTTCTCCTTCAGTAATTTCAATGGACCCCGCACTTGTCTGCCAAACACTAATTCGAAAGGACTAAATCCTAACGATTCCTGTACAGATTCTCTGGCTGCAAAAAGTACATAGGGAATACCCTTATCCCAATCCCTTTGATGGTCCTGACAATATGCTCTTAGCATAGTTTTCAGTGTTTGGTGGAATCTTTCTAAGGCACCCTGTGATTCTGGATGGTATGAGCTAGACTTAAACTGTTTTACTCCTAACTCTCACATGAGATCCTGAAAATCGTTTGCCATAAAATTGGAACCCTGATCTGACTGAAGACAATTGGGTAATCCAAAAACAGTGAAAAACATAGTCAATGCATCACCAATAGTTTTTGCCCTAATATTTCTTAAAGGGACAGCCTCTGGAAATCTTGTAGAAGTACACATGATGGTCAACAAATACTGGTGTCCTGACTTAGTTTTAGGCAATGGTCCCACACAATCAATCAGAATTCTACTGAAAGGCTCCTCAAATGCTGGGATAGGTTGTAAGGGAACCTTGTGAATTGTCTGATTAGGTTTCCCTACGATCTGACACGTATGGCATGTTCTGCAATACTTCCTGACATCATCTTGTAAGCCTGGCCAGTAGAAATGATTTAACAGTTTTTGATAAGTCTTGTTGACTCCTAAATGACCTGCTAATAGTGAATCATGAGCTAGGCTGATAATGGCCTGACGATAACAGTGTGGTACTACAATTTGATGTTGTACCTGCCAAAATTCATTTACAGAACTATCTGGCGGTCTCCATTTTCTCATAAGAACATCATTGTCCAAGTAATATCCAACTGGTACTTGTTCAATCTCAACCTCTGCTAAAACTTTATTTCTAAGCTGGTGTACTTCTGAATCAACTTTCTGATTCCTGATAAGTTCTTCTTTGGACCATACCCCATCAAAACTATCACCACTGTATGATTTCATCACAGTCTGGCCAACTTCAGGAGGTTTGACTTTATCCAACCCACTCATGAAAGTATCTGACAAATCATATTCCCATGGACAATCATGGATCTTTTCCTCTGGCAAGGTTATCACCTCTGATTGATCTTCTGCCCTACTTCTAGCTCTTGTAACAGCACATGCAGGATATATTCCAACCCCATCCACAAACACCTGATCAAAACCTTCATCTGATATCTCAATACTGACTGCTGGTACATCACAGACAACTGGGTCAACAATAACATTGGAATTCTTTGTTTGACTTCACTTCCCGCTAAGTCGTTTCCCAATAAGAGATCCACACCAGAAACCGGAAGTTTTTCTCTAACTCCAACAATCACTGTCCCTGATACAAGTTCAGACTTAAGTTCAATAGCGTGAAGAGGAACCGTGACAACACCACATTCTATACCCTGCATGAGTATACTTGTTCCTGTGTAAGTTCTTTCTGACAAAGGAATTATGCCTTCCAATATAAGTGTCTGCAGAGCTCCGGTATCTCTAAGAATAGTGACAGGTTTGGGATCAGTGTTGTCTAATGAAACCTCACCCTTAGATATAAAAGGATCATAGGTTGAAAGACACCTATCTAATTCCACATCGCACTTGGGCTCCACTGGAACATTAATTGCAAGTGAAGCCTGTGTTGGTTTATCAAACACTGTGGCGCAACCATGACCCTGGGGACTCTTAGACAAAGTGTGATTGTTCCTACCACTACTTGTCTAGTCTCTACCCGTGGAAGTACTGGACCTGTTTTGTTGGAACCCTGAACTATTATTTGAATTTCCACTGCCATGATTACCTGGCTTATCATTATGATCGTGATAATAGTGACCTTGTCCATCATTACCATCAGCATAGTAGTTTGTCTGACCCTTGGATGATTGACCATAGGATGATGGACCACTACCACGCCACTGATAGTTTGCTATTGAACTATATCGACCTGACGTATTGTTAGTACTGTCACGGCCCTGAACTCCGCTGAAACCACCTCTACATTGAGCATTTCGTGAAAACAAACTTTTATGAGTAAGCGTATAGTCATCTTCCAGTCTAGCTGCCTCGGCCAAAGAATTCACTCTTTGCTCATCCAAGTACACTTTAACTTCAGTAGGACTACACCTTTTAAACTCCTCAACCAAGATTAACTGTTTCAGTTTGTCATAATCATGTACAACCTCCTTAGATGTACACCATCTGTCAAATGCTGTCTCTTTGAACCTAGCAAACTCCACATATGTTTGATTGTCATATTTTCTGTAATTCCTGAACCTTTGTCTGTAAGCCTCGGGTACCAACTCATAAGCTTTCAAAATGCGTTCCTTAACCAGGTCATAATTTGCGCTATCCGCCAAAGATAAAGCTGCATACACCTCATGAGCCCTACCAACTAGCACACTTTGTAATAAAGTAGTCCAACACTCTCTCGGCCATTTCAAGTTAGTTGCAGTTTTCTCAAAATGGTCAAAATATGTATCCACTTCATTTTCCCGAAAACAAGGTACAAACCTTATGAATTTGGACAGATCTACCTCAGGCTGCTGCGATCTAGGTCTGTTTAACTCATATCTCCTCTCAAGTTCTAACTTATTCAACTCAAACTGTCTCCGTCTTTCGTTCTCTTCTCGCTCATACTCTCTCCTTTCTCGTTCTCCCTCTTGTTCTAACCTTAGCTTTTCCAACTCAAACTGTCTCTCTCGTTCTCTCTCAATGTCTAATTGAGTTCTATCACATTTCTCCTCAACTTGTATGTCTGAAATGTTATCCAAGGTTACTAAGTTCTTTTCAGTTAAATGAGTCAATACAATATTCTGAATGAAACCTTTCTTAGCTGAACTGTCTATTTCAATACTGTAATAGTCAGCAATCTGACACAGTTCTACTTTTGACAAATTTAGAATATTTGTCCTGGTCATGGACTTCACAAACTCTCCAACTTCAAACGACATAATGCAACAGAACTTCTACACATGCGTGTAACGATGATGACTAGTACTATGCGAAACAGGATTGTTGTGCTTTCCAAAGGTTTTATAGCAATAAGCAAAGTTTAATTTTCATAAGATACAACTGAATAACACAAATGCAAATATGCCTCCCTCTTGATGTTTAACCACTTATGAAAAAAAGCTCCCGGACGAGTCCCCATTTTGTTACGAGTGAAGGTATGATAAAGGGGTATATGACACCAATTCACCCGTAACAATGAAAATGGATCACACAACAATCTGACTAATTGAGGAAGATTTATTTATTCTATCCTAACAAAAGGCTGATACAGGTTACCAATTTACAAATGTGGAAAGTGAAGAGGGAATTGTCTTAGATATATTATGGGCAAAGCAATATGGCATAGTCACCTCATTTTTAAATCCTTCCTGTACACCTTGATTTCCTAGTTTCCATATTTGACACAGTCCCGACATGGGTGCAAGTTTGTAAATTCACATTGTAGGTACAACCACAACTGGCAAAAATCCCGTCCTCAAGAAACATCCCAACTAGATCAGAATCACCGAGCTTCTCCCTATAAGCTGGCTGGCCACATTCAATTAAGCTGAATTCATCAAACCCCAAGCTGTACCACTAGTTACATAACAATTTCTCGCTCAAGCGAAGGCCCCTCACCCCAAGCTAAAACTAATTACACCAAGTATACTCATCACTATCTAAACCTGTACATTATATTTGCAAAATATGTTTCATCACCCATAACAATCATTAAAACAAATTTAATTCATACAGACGTCTACTTGGGTTTTATCAGTCGTCGCACCCAAGGGTCATGCTCGCCATTGCGAGTTTCCATACAGGAATGACAAGAAACTAGCTGAGAAAAGCTGGAAAGATCGCGTACCACGTTAAACTTACTTCCGGTAAGTTGACTTGTCCTGTCTTCTAGATATTGTTTGTAAAATAATTGTGTGATGACATTAAGTAAATGTTTTAAACAAGGAATATTTTGCTAAAGTTATATTCATCTTATCCTTTCAGAGATATTATCTTGATTGCTAGACACAGTTATAACTATAGTAATGTGTCGACCTCTACCCTGTCCCGTATTCAACTGTGAGTTTTGTCAAAAGGGTTATGGTTGGGCTTTAGAAAAATTGTGGCTCTTGTTATAGATATTTTGTGAAATTTGTAGTCTTTTGGACAAATTCTTCATCGGCAAAGACACTTTGAAACTCATCATGGGTATGATGGAGATGCTTTGAGGTGTTTTAGTTCTGTCACATAAGTTTTCTTTGATTCTTAGGGACCGTTCATTATTTATGGCAGGGGGTAGGGGTAGTGGTGATAATGTTTATGAAGCAGGTACAATGTGAAAGACATGCCTTCCCCCCCCACACACCCCCACACACACCTCTAAAATGTATGTACAAAGTAAGTGACCCCACCCCACCCCGCATGTCATGTACAAAATCAATTTCCCGCCTCCAACCCTTCTCATAATTGTTAAGCATATTTTTTAATATTGTAATGAGGCTCCACATGGGGGCTCCCGTCAGTCGTTTAATGGACAGCTGCGGGAACGTGATTTTATTCCTTAGTGCCAAGAGGGCCACGATCTTTTTTCGAAGTTCATTCCGACCTGACATAACATTTAAAAATGATATAAGAACACTGCCTTCTGCGAAATGGGGGCTTGTTTGTCAGTTAGTATTCATGAAAATGGGACCCAGTGGTCAACAGTAGTGTTGGGAATTGGTTAAAATCTCATAATTGATGGTTGGTTCATTACAACCGATCAATCACCGAAAATAATTGGTTTGCGTCATTTGTCAAATGTTCCTGTTATATTTGTTAATGCACACACAAAAAATAAAGAAAACACATGTAGTAATTTGGGTCTTTTGCAAATTGCACAAAATCCATTGGCAAATTTCGCATATTTAAATGATGATTAGTATGTTAGGAACACATATTTCCTGGATTCTTTAAGATAAATTCAATCATGACATGGAACGGGCTTGTAGTGTTTATGAAATGTAAATTTGATGACACAGACAAAACCAAGCTTGTGTAAAATATTGTTAATGCAAACAAGTGTTCCAAAATTGGTTGTGTTCGATTATGTGAAAACACAATCGATTAGGCACTGCGACCAATCTTCGATTATTTCAATTAATCGGACCACCACTAGTCAACAGTGTCAAGATCACATTGTAATTTGGTTTGACTGTACAGTATATGTTATGTTATAGTGCGGTTGGACTGTATGCCATGGTTGTTTGGTGTAGGAATCAGTGAAAAACAGACAAGGTGTGCTGAGTGCGGAAGAGAAGGCATGGGGGGTGTGAGTGTTTGGCAGTATAAGGTGAATGTCAGGTGTGATAAGTGCAGCCATGAGAAAGTAATTTGCGGTATGGGTGGATGAAGAAGTGGCTGGTTTTGTCTCATGACAGCCCGGGACCAGGGAGGACCTGTTAGAGGCAGGGCCTCGTTTCACAAAGCTATCGTAGCACTACAACTGTCGTAAGTCTATGTTACGGTATAGGTGGTACGACAGTCGTAGAGCTACGATAGCTTTGCGAAACGAGACCCAGTACCTAAGTGGCCTCGCCTTGACTGACGGTGACCAGACATGTACTCCGTCAGGATTGTCACATATTTCGTTTAATTGTGAATCCATATTTTGTACCAATCGGTAACACGGTATTCCGTTTCAGTTCTCCGGTTACACTTGCAGTATAAAATTTAAATAGCTCGCAATGTGCTTGATGGCACGATCAACTTAGGTGTCCTCTTTTGCACAGGGGCTTGTAACGCTAAAAACTGCCATCAAGGTATCATCAAGTAGATACCTTGATGGCAGTTTTTAGCGTTACAAGCCCATTATGTGAACATAAGACAAGACTGAGGTCATCGTAACCTGGGTCACGTCTACCCTGTGACAGTTCAAGCCAATATGCGTGAGATGATCGGTGCACTGTGAAATTCGTGTGAAAGACTGTATCGACTCTCAAAACTAAAATATACTATATCGGCACGGCTCCCACGGCTGAAAGCTATGAATACACAATGCACTGAGGATGTGGGTTCGAATCCCTGATTGAACTCAACCCAATAAAAGTACTAGAGTGGGTGAGTGAGTTTAGTTTTACGCCGCACTTAGCAGAATCCCAGCTATATGGCGGCAGTCTGTAAATAATCGAATCTGGACCAGACAATCCAGTGATCAACAGCATGAGCATCGACCTGCGCAATTGGGAACCGATGACATGTGTCAACCAGGCCAGCGAGCCTGACCACCGATCCCGTTAGTAGAATATGTACTTAACCAAGAAAGCGTAATCCCAACTATAACATATGTTACATTTGACCCCTTTTTAAATGGCGTTATGTATTTATAGCTTTCGGCCGTGCCGTGCCAATATACGCTTATCAGAGGGGTACATCAAGCCCATGGTCTAGACTTCCAGTTGTCTGACGTCCATTTTTTTAGAAGCCATGGCGACTGATCGGGTAAGGCGTCTGACTTTGAGTGCTGGCGATTAGGTGCCTGACTCTTGAGGGTGTGGGTTCGTATTGTACTTGTTGGTCCCTGCCTGGCGCTCGGCATTAATGGGTACAACAAGGACTGGTCGGCTCGGAGTCAGTCTAATGTGTCTGAGTGGGGTATTCATGCTTCACTGCGGCATGGTATCTCAGTGGGCTAGCACTATGAAACCAGCTTAAGTCTGGGCTAGTACAAGCAGCCCCACATACACATACACCCGCATGCACGTCATCATATGAGCGAAATATTCTCAAGCACGACGTTAAACCCAATTTCACCTCACCTCACCTCATCAATAACTGTATTGTTATGACATGATTTTTGCATTTATGAACTAATTTATATCAAATTGTAACAACATATTACATTAACGTACAGTGAGGTCGTCGTAGGTCTTTCCTAGTTTGGGCGTGCAGTACTTCCAATTCTATTGTGATGACGTCACCATATGAAAATAACACTCTGTGTCCGTCTTTTCGTACAGCTCGTCAATCTGAAACAAAACACCAGTTTGTCTTTATTTCAGATCCGTGATCATATGACAGCGACCACTTCAAGCAGTCACCACGTGGACCTCTCGAGGGAGACACGTCACTGGCGCCAGCATCTGCTACAGTCGGCCCACCTTGGGACCCCTATGTCAACATGCCCTCATGTGTCTCTCGGGGCGACGATATTCGATAAAACACACAGCAAGACCATTTATATTGTAGCATACGCAAATACTTCAGTATTCGCGACAGGGAGATGCCCCCGGGCTTGCATAGTTTTTTGTTTATTTTTCCAACGTTACTGCATACTACAAAAATACCCTTGGAACGAGTACTATTTCCAAACTGGAAGTATTGCAATCAGTAACTTCAGCCTATCGCGAGGTGGTTCTGCAACTTTCCAGGGATATTTTGCGTTTTCAGATGTGTTATTTTGTCTCTCAATTGTAAATGTCGATAGGGTAAGGTCGTTTAGAAGCCCATATATCAAAAAACGCTCGTGTTTGTGGTGAAGTTGAATTCACATATGTGTCAGTCGATTCCAGTCGTGTGGTGCACTGCCATGACCGCGGTGCGGAGAGTTGTTCTTAAAGGGCCTCTTCGAGGTATGTGCTATTATAGCTCGATCGACCTATCGCCGTCCAGCTCGTTTGAACTACTATAGTTCGTTGTAACTATTAGTAGTAGAGGGAATGATTGTCCGGGACCAGGTCCAACAAAAGCCTCTGCAAAGCCTTATTCCCCAAATAAGGCTTTGGTCGGACCCTTAGCTCTTGCTACCATTACCCCTACTATAAAAAAGTTTGGGACGCTAGCGGGATGCGAACTCCCGCGGCTGAAGTGTGTGGGATTGCGTATTACGTGCCGCTATGACATAGAAAGATAGAAAGGTTCTAAAAAGTAGTAAAATGTCCCGGCAGCCACAATTCCCCAAGGGTGAAATCGAAAGATGATGTTGCGCTTCCTCCCCTTGGGAATTGTGCCGGCTGCCTTTCTCTCACCATGAGAGTGCCCCTCTCAGCTAAGTGCTTTAAGCGACCCAACTGATATGATCTTGATTCCTTACCGAAACACCTCACATCACACAAAGTTGCAAGGAATCTCCTGAGGCAACGGCGGGATACGAACCCACATGTATAGCTCGCGCAAACTATACATAATGGGCCGCACCACTCAACCGATTGAGCTACCGGGGACATAGCTGAATCATCTCGGTTTAACGGGTCTATCCTGAACTAGCACTTTCCTGATCACGTGACACTATGCGGTAACACTGTGCCGTACGGTACGATCAATAATTCTTCTCTTACAAACCCTCTGCCCGGCCCATCCCTCAAGTAGTACAAGTTAGGCTCGTCTGCTTTAATGTCCACTTTATCTATGATGTAAGTTTTGACTGACCATATAGGATCGGTGGCTCGCTTACGGCTATCACCCTCGTGTTCCCCCCGGCTGGTATAGATACCTCACTAGAACCCTGTCTGGTATCTGTTTCTCCTTCCCACGCAAAGGAGCGGCCGACTGTGCAACTATTGATTTTAGTTTGATAGCGTCTGCCGGCTTTTTACCGGTGAGACGGGTGACTTCATGGTTGATTGCCGACACCACCTTAGGTAACCTCGTGACCCATTCAGTCGATCGCTTCCCCGGGGTGGCCATCTCTCGCATACTGATGTCCGAATAAGCGCTCAGCCAAAGTCCTATTAAATCTCTCAACTATGGCTTGGCTGCGATGGGCTCCGGCCGTGCCACGCATCTGACCTTTGTATCATGGTGTTTGGCTAGCAGTTGTGACACGGCACCCATGAACTCCCGCCCTGGGTCAACTTGCAGCTCTGTTGGCCACGTCAGCGGACTGCGTTTGTATATCGTTCGAATCCTCTGGCTACCTGGACCGAATCTTTCGTGGTCAAGGGTTCGGCTTCCTTGTAGCGACTGGCTACATCCACGACTGTTAAGGCATACTTGTACCTTTTATCGTGGGGTAGGAACAGTAGGTCTGCCTGGTGAACGCTATTAGGTATGTTAATACCGAACTTCCTTCTAGGCACGTAGCGTGGTGGTGGCAAATAGATCTGCCACAGGGCTTGTTTTCAAGCCACGCTTTGGCTTTCCTCCGGCGGTACTTTCGCGCCATTTTAGCCAGCTTATCTACAGCGCTAGCTCCTTTCCAGTACCCACGCGGGCTATAGTAAATAGCCTCAAACTTTTTCTGGTTCCGTGACATGTCTTGGTTCAATTTTCTCATGCCCATACGCATACGTGTTTATCCCATCAATAGCTATCCAACGTTTAGTGTCCATAGGCGACAGAGACGTCTTGTTTATAGTCAGCCCGTATATCCTATGGCCATCACTTCTAAGTGTGTTCATTTTATGTCTAAAGGTACGGGTCTTGAACAGGGCTTCCTTGAATCTGGTGTGTTTGATGTGTTGTTTAACCACGTACTTCTTAACACCCTTAGCCTTCCGGATCTCACTATTGTCGGCTTTCAGTATGGAGTACATCTTAGGCCTCAACCCTATGTACTCGGCTATGGGCGTGCCAGCACACTCGTCCTTCATCTTACCTAGGACCTTTTTATTCACCGTGCTGTGTATGGTATGGTCCTTGGGGTAGTCGCTGGTGTCGTACAAATCGAGGTGTTTTTTCATGTCCTCGTACACGTCCTCGGTTCGAATCTCCATCAGCAGGGAATCCGTGTCAGTGTACAACACTTCACACCTGTCATCGTACTGTTTCTTAAGCTCGTTGTAGTAAAAGTCGTACATCAGGTGTTTGGATAAATCGAGGATGCTCATCCCCACGTAAAGAGGCCGGTTGAATTTTATGTGGCTTTTCTTCATGTGTAGGGCAACTAGGTCATCGGTGAATATCTTGCTACGGTTGAATGCCGGACTGGCTATCAGTCTCCTGAGCTTGTCTTCCTCATTCGACCGAACCAGCTTCACGGTCACGCGTTTCCTCAGGTTCTCCATAGTCTTACCGAACACCGAGTTGTTCATGAGCTTGTAGAGATTTTTCTCAAAGTCACTGGTGGCAAGCTTTCGGAGGTCTGTGTTCATTCTGATGTAGGGCTCCATCCATGGGCTCTGGTCGAACACGAGCACCCTGTGTATTTTGGTCAGCCTCATACGCAACGACAGGTACAGCTGTAGGTTGCGATAGTGAACGATGTACTTGGTCTTATTCATTAAGTTAGGCACGAGTTTTTCAACGTCTGTTACCCGCCCACCTAACAAGTTATGTTGGTACTCAGACATCCAGTCTGGGTTAACCCTCATACGTTCGGGGGCCAGGGGGTAGCTGTTGTGTGATGTGTGTAATACCTTGGGGTATTCTAAGTCAACCTCGAGGATATAACCTTTGTTCGAATCTGGTGCGATGCTCATAACATCGACCTCCTGTGGCACCCATTCGAATCCCCCTGTGGGTAGATACTGGCTCATAGCCCAGCCGTACAGGTTGTTGGCGTCGAGGTAGAGAATGTGATTGGTTGGCTTGCTAGGGTCGTAACCCTTCTCGTATTGATTATTTGCTTTCGCGTATCGTTTGGTTGCCATGGAGATCCCGCCTCGCAAGCCTTTCTCAATGAATAGGTGCATGTCATAATCTGTAAGCAATTCCAACTTAACTCCGGTCTTTTTAAGCAAGGCATCCCACGACAGACCTGGGCTGGTGTAATACCATCGCGGGGTCGAGTTTATACTGCTTGAAACATGTCCGCCTAAACGTCTCAAACACGTCGGCTAACAGCAGTACATCTGTCCTCAAGTACAGGTCATGATAATCCCCCAGGTTCTTACAACCCAGTTTATTCCATACGTTAATCGCGTGCGAGTAATCGTCTTGGGATATTTCCGAGTCGGTCAGATTGCTGTAAAATTCTCTGATGGGAGGTAGTCTGGTCTCGGCGAACTTGGGCCAACTATCCATGTACTCATAGGGGTACACACCCTTCCTCATAAGCAGGGGTCTAGTCTCGGCGTCTGTGTATCGGTCGGTGATAGGGAAGGTATCGTTGGCCTTAACCAGACTGTCTAATGAAGACAATAGAAATTGTACTCAATCTATAAACCTAAGGCCGTTTAAGGTGAAGGAGATGTATCTCTCCATGTTGTTGGGGATGCACGTTATATTACCATCGATTTTCGCGATGGCCTGCATGATCAAATGAGAGTCGTACCCTCTCAAGTTGTGAAAGACAACGGGGATGTTTATTATCTTAGGGTTGATTCTAAGCTTGAGGTTACATCGCTGCTGTGGCGGCCTCTATACTTACCGGTTACGTGACAGTGATCTCTCACGGAATCACCATTCAGTGGTGAGTCGCACACGTGACAATTAGTGCTACAGGCGTGAGCTAGTCGGTCGGCTCGGGTCATACGCATGGGAGCGACTCTATACAGTGCATTCCTAATAATTTTTTCTTCCTCCTGCAAACACTTTAGAAACCTTTCAGCCGCGTCGGGACCCCTGTACACTACCGGAGCTTTCGTTTCCCCGTCACAACGGACGACCACGTATCCAAACCCACAGGCTTCATGCTCCTGTGTTTTGAGTGTGGTTGGGGTATCCCCAACAACCTTAATAGGTTTGACCAAGGCTTCAAAGTCGGCGTATATGATATAAGGCACAGACATTTGGTTCTTGTGGTTGTCGAATTTTAGGATATTGTCACCTTCCTTGGGCATGTCGACCCGTATGGCCGTCTGCCCCACACCTTGGCAATCCTCCCGGTGGGATTCTAATAAATCAGCTCGGCTGAAACCGTGTAGGCATCGCACACAAAAGTGTTTTTTCCCAACGTGTTTCGACTGGTCGTGCAACAACCGGCTGAGATGTTTTATCCACGTGTAGTGATACTTTTCACCTCGTTGGATCATGAATATATTGGACACCGAGTTGAACTTCTGCGTCAGTACCCAGACGCTGTGATTTGCGTGTCGGCCAGAGAAGGCCAGGTACGATAGCATGTCTCTCTTTTTTGTTATCTCACTATTAGCGCTGCAGTCATCCAGTATGAACAACGTCGACTCCCAAACGAGTAGTACGAGTAGTACGACTCCAACATATCCAACACGAAAACGGTCTTCCCACAGCCAGTCTGCCCACACACTATGGCGCAGTGTGGGTCGCGGGGCAAATCAGTAGATGGCTTGCACGAATCTCCCATTGTCTATATTAAGTTGTGCGTCCATAATCACGTACAGATATAATTTCAACTTGCCAGCGGGTTGAGCCTTCTTGGTAATCTGGATAGTAATCCCTTCGCTGCCATTGTCTATGCGGCGTCCGCTACCGTGCAGTTTATCGTCATCCGTGGATCGCATGTCCAACCACAGCGCGTACTTGGTGGCCAGGTATTCACCGATTTGCGGTAACGGAGGATGGGTCCAGGTCCTTGGTTATGTATGGGTGTTGTTTGATGACCGGTAGCTTTTTTATCTCATCCCACTGCTGGTATGGCCTCATACCATGACTGAACAGCTGGTTGGGCACGCCCTCTATGGTCACTTCCACCTTTTCAATCTCGGGGTTGAAAAACTTCTCGCTGTCCCTCCGGAACGGCTCGTAATCCTCCACGGGGACGACCAGGATGCCTTTCATCGATCGCGCCGGCACGTTCAGGTTGATATTCCACACAGTGTCGCTCTTATCTCGCACGACTGATCTATGCCTCAGTATGCGGTCGTACAGGATGGCCATCTTCCCGAGTACTGGCTTCGAACCTGCCTGGCCAGCTCCGGGCTAGTGACCATGTCGAACTCCAGAGAGATGTTGTCTATGGCGTAACTGGCCTCATCACCGTTCGGCGTACGCACTACTTTGCTGTAGTCGTTAAACGTTAGCTCGTATTCAAGCCTATCACCCAGCGCGGCCTGGTAAAACGGCGCGTGTCCCGTGAGCAACTCGAAGTCGAGCGGCACGCAGAACCTGTTCCCGTACGCTTGGGCGATGGCCTTTTCACCGTCCGTGATCTTGGATAACTGGTCTGCCGTGAAGGCATACCCAATGCGCAACCGGGTCGATTTGCTGATACCCTGGTACACGTCATTGACGCGTTCTCCCCTCGCTTTTCCAGAGATCCCCGTAGCAGTGAAACACGTCGCTGTCGTCGATGCTCAGCACCTCGTTACCGCTGATCTTGATGGTGGTTTTCTTGATAATGGCTCGACCTACGTTCCGCACTAGCTCACGTTTGTCGTTGTCGGAGGTCAACGTGAGGTTGAACGCCAGTCGAACCGTGCCTGGTACAATGAGGTCATTCTCGCCAAGGTTTGGGAATCTAACCAGCAGCGTTTGGTTCTGGTCTATCTTGCTGGGATTGTTGGTGATGGTCACCGACTGGCGCACGGCTCCGGCGCCTAGAGGCTCTCTTGATCTTCTGAAAGGATCTAGTTTTCTACCGTACATTGTTATATAAATGAAATATATAAGTTTTAATACTAAATAATGGCTGAAGGCGGTCATGAAGACATACCTATGGATAATATGTGGGATAATACCCAGGCATTCGAGGATGATGAAACCTCATTCTCGCAAGGCAACGAACTCGTGCAGCAGGCCGTCAACGGGTTTTATGATGGTTTAAAAGGGGATAAAAATTACGTAGAGCCGTTGGGGCGAGACTATTCCAAGTTTTTTGTTGATGGTAATGGCACGCTGCGACTGAGGGGTCGCCCGGAGATCGATCTCATGAATAAGCGCACGAGAGAGCCGCTTGCCTTATCAACACTCGGCAGTCGCCATGGGGGTGACTTTATTCGCGATGAACTAGGCTTCATAGATTACGGGGGCGCACGGCCTAAAGCCCTTCCCCTTCAAGATCTGCAAGACATCAGGGGCGCCACATCGGATCAAGATATGACTGATAACATTGAAAAGCTGTTGGCCACATACCATAACAAACCCTTACCCGGGTTCGAATTTACCGCTAGGGAACTACGGGGGCTGGACAAGGCCATGCAAACCATTCGCGGACATCTCGTGAACAACACGGCCAAACTGGACGCGATAGACGACCACATCGCCCATGATAAGGCCAAACTCGGTGAAACGGAGGACGAGTCTCTGAAAGCCACCATCGAGGAACGAATACGTAATTTGGAAGATGAAAGAAAGACCCGGCTGGAAACAGCATCCTCCTTCCGAGACCAGCTTCGATCCCAGGTCAGCCATGTGCGGGAAACCATTGATCGAGTCCTCTACCAGGACACCACGCTAGCTGACAGGATTCGGATCCTGTTCCGGGAGCAAGGGATCACCATCGCCAGCATTGTGACTGCATTGGGCTTCATCATATCAACCCTGGTGGTGTCATTGAGTGGGGGTACCCCCACACCCCCAAGTGGCGGCACACCACCAAGTGGTGGGGGCTTCAAAGCCTGGATAAAAAAACTCGGGGAGGTCCTGGCCAAAATGGCTGGTAAGGCCGCCGAAGCCCTGCCCGGCATCCTGGGTAGCATCGTCTCGTGGCTGCTGAGCGCTCTGGCTAAAACTGCCACGTGGCTCAGTCAAAACCTGTGGGCAGCCATCGTCGCAGTGGCGGGTCTGGTGTACGTAGCGGCTAAGGAATTTTTAACCAAATAAGGCCCAAAGCTACCCCACCAACCACCAGGGCTGTTTTACGATCGATGTGCTGTGAACCCACAGTGGGTGACCCCACAGGGTGTGTTGGTTGAACCCTAGGCTCCGGGGGGTGGCGCCACTATACCCGTTTCACCAGTCGTGGGTGGTGGGACGTGGGGGACGTTGACATCGAGGTTGACGCCCAACTTTTGGCCCGCCGTGGCTATGACTATTTCATTGTTGTAGCCCACCACTTTTTTTACTCTCAGTTGCATATCGCTCGGAGCCATGTACAGCCCCACGTCGAACACGTAGTCGACTTTCGACCTGGCGTATTCCAACACGTTTTGGTAGCGTTTGATGGCACTCGGTAGATCAACTGGAGCATTGATAGCATCCTCAACGTTGACAACGAACTGTTTCTGAGCGTCGTAAGCAGTCCCCTTACCAAGGATATTGGAACGCGTTTGCGTCTGCGCACCCAACAGCGCCCACACGTACGTTCGAATCGAGTCGTTTAACCTGATTACCCCAGCACGAGTAAACCCTTTCGATGTGTCCAGCATGAACTTTTTCCAGTCATCCGCTGCCCCCTGCTCAAACCTCCAGACTCTGTAATCCTTACTGTTGTCGAAAGCCATGTAACGGTCATCCCACTCGTTGGTTGTGAGGTGATGATACGACTCGTAATCCCATTCTTTCAACTTCTCGCTGGCTTCCACGAGGGGCATATTGTGAACGATGGGGATACCCAACCCGTGGTTCGGTCCCGGCAAACGCCAATCCGTCTTCGTGTTTAGTTCGAATTCGTTGCAAATACGTTCGTAGGCCCGTCTATCGTATTGGTTGTTTACTGCATTCCACGCCTTTTCCTGTGGGAGCGGGGCGCTGATCTCTTTGAGGATACGCCTGACCTGGTAGTACACGTGAAACGTGAACACAGACTGACTCAGCGATCCACGCCGAGTGTCGGTCAATGTCACACCACACCCCGTTGTAGCGCACCACACGGCGAAGTTGAGTTGATTCTGCCAGAACTGCATCGGTTTGTTGAACCAAGCGTGAACTACCTTAGCGTTAGTCACCGAAAACTTATACTTATCAAACACATCTATGAACTGGGCGTCGAAATACAACCCGGCAGCGACAACGATCTTCATGTGGGGGAAATCTACGTCCAGTTTAGGGTAAAACACTCCAGGGGAGTACATTTTAAAACTATTATATAATGAGCATATATACTCTAACATGTACATAACACTTCCAGGAATAACGAGCGGTGAGGCCGTTCAGCTGACGCACGCGATCGATAACACGTCGGGTCAACTCGAAGTAGCACTGTGCGATATAACCTACCTACCGCGATGGACTAACATCAACGCTAGCAACAATAAACTGTTCGTAGGTGGTGCTCGCAACCAGATAACTGCCGGCTACTACAGCGTGTGTTCTCTAAGCGACGAGGTCTTCAAACCCCTAGGAGCCGAACTCAAGATGAACGACTCAAACGGCACAGTGGTGTTAATCAACAACGGGAGAAACTCCTTGAGACTTGGCCGACCATTGGCGAGGACACTCGGTATGCAGCCTGATGAGATAAAACCAACGACTACCACCACAGGCACTAAGTTACCCGACCTAGTACCGTATCGAGAGCTGTGCATTCATCTCAGCCAGGTTAGCACAACTGACAACATTCAAGGGGGTCACCCTTCCACTATACTGAGAGCTGTACCGGTGAAAACGGAGAAATACAACGACGGTAGAACTGAATCGTTTTCACCTCGGCAGTATAAGAGGTTAACCCAGGGCAACATCCCTGAGCTGATAATATCGGTGTTAGATATAAATCATAATCTCGTGAATATAGGATACCTTAGCATAACGCTGCACATAAAATGACCAGCGCACAAGGCACCGGAATGAAGTTGAAAAAATGCATCAATGTGGGGATCTCCGACCTCGGGGACACACGCGGATTCGACGACCCCGGAGTAGATGGTAAATTGTACGCCTTGCAACTGAAAAACAGCATTTACAAACGCGTTGAAGTCCCCTCCGGTGGTACTAGCAACCTAAGTGATATAGTAGATACCACAAGAGCGGCAGTCAACACTAAGTACACCCTTGTCAACACCGGCGATAACTGGATAATATACCCATCGTTTCGGAGGCAAACTGTTCGACTTAACCGATGTTGAGAGCAACGTGACGGCTATCACCAAAAATAAGCCATATACACTCGTCTTCACCGATGATGACAAGTGGGTGTTGTTACCCGATAAAGCCGACTGGTTTCTCAATATTAGGCTCGGCTCCCCCTACGTGTTCACGGATAATAAAGACAACCACCTAAACAAAGTCGTGAACAACGGAACCCTGCTCGTGGCTTACGTCCCGACTCAGAGACGTAGCGTAGTCATCAGCCCACTCGCCAGTATGGCAGCCCACATGCTATCGGGTAAACCCGGGATGCAAAACGTGGTATTGCAGTTGGTGTCTGAATTCGAAGGCGTGGTCAAGATCCTAGAGAGTCTACCGGCGAACTCAACACTGGTCATCCAAGTCTACCTAGGGGAACCATCGCGGGATGATGTCGAAATCGTAAAGGGGGGTCAAACTCCGGTGGGGGAAACAACAACAGTATCACGTTTGCAACGTTTACGTGCGGGTGGGTGTCGACTCCAAAACCAGTCTGCAGGGTGTCACCGTGATCGTGGAAGACACGATATCACTAACCAAGATCTTCCTACCCGACAACATACACTTCATGGGGGTGAAGTGCACCCCTGAACTATTATCAGAAAACCAGTTGGAAACTATATCGTAGTAGTATTATAGCAATGACCAGTCATCGTCCCAACACCACGCTTAACGACCTAGGGGGACACGGAGGGATTCGACCAGCCTGGTGAGGAAGACACCTTATACATCCTGCACTTGAAAGACAACGTGTATAGGAGGGTGTCGTTATCAGATTTTAAAGAGCCTGAATGGTTACTAAACTTAACTCTCACCGCACCTTATATCTCCCTGAAACAAAATAATACTATCTCCGAGATTAGGAACAACGGCATGATTATAGGATCATTCGTTCCGGAATCTAGTGTACAAGTCGTACCAATACCAGACCACTCGGGCAACATGTTAGCTTCCAGTGGGAGGGTAAAGACAGAGATAAAATTACTCGATCACCAAGAGGTCTTTAGAAATGTCGCGGAAAACTTCACATTCATCATAGACGTCTATCTCGGAGATATAAGTTTGACTGCGAGTTATATTAACATTATAGATGATATGATGATAGGTTGGGAAGCCAGGTGTAATAACCAACGTTGTTGTATTATTAAGGTATCGGGAAACGACCCTGTACCAACCCTTGATGGGGTTCGTCTCTTTAATGGCCGTAGAGCTAAGACCCCGCTTTTTTTACACACACGTTAATCTAAGTATTATCGGCTTTAAGTACATTAATCGAAGGTTAAATACAACCCAATTAAAATATATTATGGGATTGAGCTATATCCCTGAACTAGTACCAGAACACTAGATAGGCTATTAACTGAAACCCAATTAAAATATCTTTTGTAATATATATTATAGGCACACAGGATGGGGCTGTACCCAGTCGTAGAGGAAGTAGCGAAGACCCTGGAAACCGTAGACGGGTTCCGCTTGAGGCAGTTATGCGATGTAAAACGCCAACTAGAACAAGACCGCGACAAGCGGAAAGCACTATATAAGAAGTACCATAGAGCTTTCAATGCCGTGGACGGGACTGATACTACCCTTATGGTAGCCAGCATGGGCCTAGGGGTGGCAGGTGTTGGGTTGTTAGCTACCATCGTGGCCGCACCTATAGTGATGGGGCTCGAAATAACAGCTGGGGTGACAGGGGTGTTGGGGGTGGTGCTTAAGCTTGTATCCTGCAGACTGCATCGTAAAGCATTGACGCATAATGAGATCGGGGTTCTAGCTGAAGCAAAGCTTAACACCATAAGTGATCTTATTTCCACCGCACTCACTGACAGTAAGATCTCAGAGGAGGAGTTTCGTTTAGTCCTCTCTGAACTCGCAAAATATCATAGAATGAAACAAGAGATTCGATCCAAATCTCGTAAGTCTGCTATAAGCGAGGATGAGAAGAAAAAAAAGTACATAGAACAAGGGGTGAAAAAAGCCCAGCAAGCCTTTATTACGAACACCAAAGAGATCATAGGCGATTCACATTAAACTGTTTCGTAGAGGTAAACATGGCATAGCGGCACGTTAGACGCAGCCCAGATAATACAATCCCAGGATACCAACATACTTTCAGCAATGTCCCCGGTGGCTCAGTCGGTTAAGCGGTGCGGCTAAGAGGTGTAACATTGGTCGTTCGCATCCCGCTAGCGTCCCAAACTTTTTTTATAGTAGGGGTAATGGTAGCAAGAGCTAAGGGTCCGACCAAAGCCTTATTTGGGGAATAAGGCTTTGCAGAGGCTTTTGTTGGACCTGGTCCCGGACAATCATTCCCTCTACTACTCTATTATACCTCGTTTTCAGGTTCTCTCCGACATGAAAATACCCTGGCGGATATGACGTCAAAATCGAGGACCAACAGTAGCCTGAAAACTAACAATATTCACTATGAAATAATAACACTTCTGATGGAAACGCTTACCTGCAATGGATATAATCTGGAAATCGAACCCAGTAAGAATTTAAACGCGGGTTCGTCCCTCACAATGCCAGATGTCCTCGGCGAGGTGTAGTCCAAAGTTCCGACGGGTAGAGTGGGTGCTCGGCAGCTGACACTTTATGCACCACCACCGGTTTTCAATCAAATTAGTACAAGCCTTTGTGGTTGGGTCGGTAAAAGCAATTTATTACATGATGTAAGGACAATAGTTCGTATGTTATCATCATCCTTAACTTAAGAATAACAAGGCTTTATATCACAAAAACAATAATTAATAATTTTCTGAAATATTTACCGACGAAATTGGCGAAATGGTTCACTGTTATATACTATTCACACTTTGCTAAGGATCAGATCATTGATTCAACAGAAAACTATGATGAGGGGTCTAATTTGGTTTAAATATCTAAGCTTATTGTAAGCATGGATTCTAGGTTTTAGTATGTCATTGCACCTTGTGGATCCCATACCTGCTTTTGTCAGGTGTTGTGTACTTGTCAATGATTCGTTCCATGATTTGCAAAATGGTTGATTGGTGCCATGAAAACCATTATTATGGTTAGTTATGTATCAAGTTCATAAGGTTAGATTAAAGTTGCTGTTTGCCTAAAGAAGGGTAACCATATTATTATTTATCCAGTTTTAAATGGGTACAATTTCAAATTATACAACCATGTTTAAGTAAAATTGGGAAGTTTTGTGATCCCTAGCAAAGTGAGTAGTATATATATTCATAACCTAAATCTTTGATGCCACGATAGGCCGCCCAATTCATCAGATATGATTGCTTTTCCTGGGACAATATGGCGTTCTATTAGGGGCAGTAAGGTACTAGCGTCTCTTTTTTTGCACAGGGATTTCGGGATTCACGGCAAATGCCCCCAAGCAGCCACGTTCCGTCAACTATCCTACCACGATTATATTTCCTTTTTCCAAACTTTGCTTCACCAATTTCCACGGTTTTTTCCTGTCCTCCTATTTGGGTATACCGCGGTTTACAATGTCATCCACACACACCTCACGAATGTAGTTATAGTAGATACTGATATACTCCTCACAAAAAGTTAAGCAAGACAAATTTTTAGTCATTACATTTTCATTTATTGAAATTGCAAATCATGGAATGATGCAATAGAAAGGTGGAACATATGTACACATGATTAACAAAATGAAAATTATAGAGCAATAATAGACTTTCAAATCATCAAAAACATGTACCCGTGAAACAGTCGTGCAAAATGTGCTGCATTGATGGAGCAAAATGTTAACAATAAGGTCAAGTCAGTTTTGGACAGTGAAGCAGTGTTCAGTAACGCGTATTACCACCATAAGTACAAATGCAAGCTTCTACAGGTTTTGCATTGACCAAATGAGCCTTTAAAGTTGCTGTTGTGGAATGT